>NW_006800879.1:37082-42271 GCF_000485575.1 Poecilia formosa | reverse complement strand
GAAAATTTCTTTAAACTTCTCTAAAAGCAATGTATTCTTAGATGTGAATTTCTGATTCTGAAGAAATCAATAAAGCATTTCTGTCTATATTTTGCATTTAGGAAACTTGAAGGATTTTTTTGTGAATCTAACAATTTTAAAAAAGGAAAGGTTATGTCTTTTTAAGATTGTAATTGACTTCAGGCTTCATCTGTTCCTAGAAGATTTTGCAGGGACTTAATGTAATCTTTTAATTATTTAATTTCCCTTTGGGATTAATAAAGTATTTTTTAATTTGCATTGAATTTAACAAGCTTTTCAATCAGGACACTGGAAGAGGTATTAGCACAAAAAACAACTTTTGAGATGACTGTTTTTGAGAACCTTGCAGAGCCACAATATTTAGACAAACTGTAAAAGGTTGTAAATATCATAACAATTTTCCATCAACTTCAGGAAAGTTTTAGATTTAAGCTCAAACAATACCTGATGGAGCATCAAACATATGAACACTTTAACACTTTGTTTGTCATTTTCTTTTGTATTTGTCATGTTCGGGTTTAGTTTTCTGACCTACATGCAGAATAAGACACCATAACTGGCTGAAGTCATGCTGTAAGTCAGTGTCATTGCGATCTGGATGTTTTCCTTTACAGACTATTAGTTTAAAGGTACAGCTTACTCTACTGCTTGATAATTAGCATCAATTGGAGTGTATTTGTGTCTGAATTGAAATGATTTTTTGCAAAGTGCCTTGAGACAGCACTTTGCTGTCTCAAGGCACATATATAAAAGGCACATATATAAAACATATTTATATATGTTTATAAATAAACATATATGCAAAACTTTCTGATTGAATTTTCATTCCCAGGCCTTTTTCCATATGTTCTTTTTCCCAGAGTAAGAACAGATCTGGGTTAGAGAGCATTTAATTGGAATAATGTCTTATAACTACTGCAGCCTAATAACCCACAGGTGTGCAGGCTGCAGCAGACTCCACCACAGATCCTCTGAACAGACAGATGACTTACTCTCACAGTTCACTGGATAGCTCCCACAAAAAACACTTAACTGGATTCTTCACCAGCTGTTTCACCCTTCATCACTCTCTATCAGCACAGCTATCCATGCAGAGAGAAAACCAAGAAGGACAACCGTCACCCCCTGCTCTGTCAACCTCATGGATCCACCTACCTCCTCCTTCTCAAGTTTCTTTCATTGCTGTTAATGGTCAAAACTCTTTCTTCATATTTCCTGCAATATCCAGCTTTATTTTCATTGAAGCTGGGAACTGAATGCATTCATTTTGACTACTTCATTCCATAGACTTTAACGTGTAAATACAAAGGTTTTGTATGGCACCTTTGTACAAAATATAAAGGTTTCTATGGAGCTTTTACATTGTTAACGAGGGCCACATATGGATTGTAGAGGTGCAGGATAAAAATCACTCCAGGAGGGGATAAAGTTATTCTTCCTCTAAATTAGCGGTTCTCAACGTGGGCGCTACCGTCCCCCGGGGGGCGTTCAGAGGACGGCATGGGGTGCTGGCAGAAATTTTTACAAAAGGGGGACTTTGGGATTCCTTTGTGGGGCGTTTGGTATGCACAACAATACCAGTTTAGATTTTGAGCAACTTGGTAAAACTGTATTGTGTAACATTAAATCATGCTTGGCTGCAACTGTATCAATGGCAGCTCTCCTTCTATTCAGCGTTTGTTAGCTTCTGTTAGCTTCTTGGCGCAGCTCTGTTCTCCTGCTACTGGTAGCTTCACCGCATCAGTTCAGCGTTTCACCGGCTGATGACGTTGCTGTGATTCACTTTGTCTGGTATTTTTGTACATATGTTCTGGCAGTTCTGTGATCATGTCAAAGCAGCAACTTATATTAAAAAGTTTTATTTCCGTTTGAAGGCTGCCCGCTTCCATGGAAGGACAACAGAAAATCGCTCTTATAAACGTAATTACTAAAATCACGATACCCTCACTTTGTATCCCTCTGAAAAATGAACCCATTTAAATAAAGAAATCCCTCCATGGGTGATACCACGATAAAGAGCGTTCATTTTATAGAGTTAACACCGGTGCTGTAAGTGGTCCGGTATGAAACGGGTGTTATAGAACAACGGAAACACAGCACTTTTAAATTTCAATAATCAGAATACCAAAATTGTTTCCGTTTTTAAAAGGTTTATGTCAGTCTGCCTTTTCTCCATCGATACGCTTCCCGACCGCCATGCACCTTAGGGAGTTAAAAAAAAAAAGACGACGCACACATTGCGCAAAACTCTGAAACAGGAGAAGTGGGACATAAAATGGAGCGACAAACTGTATGGCATAAATCAATGAAAAATTAACACATGATGTGAAACACATAACGATTAGGCGGTGTAGCAGGTGATGAGTGAAGATTACTGATGGTGAGCGTCAATAAACGATAAAATAAATCTAGCAACATTAGAGAAACTAAAGTGGACATAGCAATAAACCGAGGATAATACTAATCAAAGGAAACTAAATGGAAATGAATGACGAACAAAATGCAAGAATAAACTAAGAAACTAAATTAAATACAGAGGAAGAAAACTGGTATGGCAAGACCTTTTGAGCAATAATTAATACAGAGAACTGCATGGCAAGAATAAACAGACACTATTTCCAGATAAAAGGTAAAATAATATTGTGGAAGTGCCATGGGTTTGTTGAGACCACATCTAATACTGAGAATAAATATATCTTACAGACCATAACAGTAAAGAACTTATCACTTATTTATGTTTTTAATTAGATTTGATATATGTATTTCTTCAATGTTATTTTTCATGTCAGTGTTAATGTCATGAGGCTGACTACTCCATGACACTTTCAATTTGACTCATTAGGATTTGATTAAGAACCAGATTTGTTTTTCGCAATTTCTGTCCAGTAAAACTATTAATCTATAAATCAATAGACAGGTCTATATAAAGATATAATCCATGTTTCTGTCTCATATTTATATGGCATTAAAAGGATCTGGAACTTTTGTTTTTCTACTGAAAGCTCTGGTTTGCACAATAAATGCCATGTGGGTGACATTTTATGGATGATACTCTGATGTCCCATTCTCCTGAAGGCAGCACAGAGCTACACCACCAGAAACTCACAAAAACACTGAAGAGAAGAAGAGTTGTGATTAATATAGTTACAGTTCTATCCATGTTTTAATGTTGCAGAGCTCAGTCGTTTTGCAAATAGTTCAAAGTTTAAACTGGCATTGTTGTACATCTGGTCATTTTGTGCAATATTTAACAACTAGAAAATGGCAAAGAATAAGAATATTGTTTCCACTCTGATTGGCTGCTGTTAGGCCTACCAATTTTAAGTTGAATGCCCATTTCGTAGACACGTGTGAAAATAATTTCTATTCACTTTGCTTTTTTGTTCTCTGGGAAATTATTTTTGATGATAAATACAGAAACAAGCATAAAAATCAAAACATCTACTATAGTGATAGTAACGTTAATAATAAAATAATGGTCAGTGCAAAGTATCCTACAATCTGATGGTTGAATAACCTGAATAACATTTTGAAAGCAATGAATATCTTTGTTGTTCAGCTTGAATGTCTATTTATTCAATAATTTAGCAGTAAAAAGGGTTTTTGAAATAAAATGCTGCTTATTAAGTCCAGGTTGACTCAGTCGTCTGTCTCTTCCAAATCCTGAGAGAAACCCTGTATCTGTTTACAGACAGAGCAGAGGTTGGGACCACTAACAGGACAAACTACATCCTGGGTCATCAATGCCCCATGTTTAGAGTGGCCAGGATGAAACTAACAAAAGCAAATACTTAAAGAAGACAAAATATCTTTTCTTTAGAACAATGTGAAGTGATGCAGAAAATAAAGCTGAAAATTATTCTTGAAGCTACTGTCAATGGTTTCACTCACTACATCAGAAGTGCTTCAAGTGAAAACGAAGTGTTTGTTAAATAAATCTCATTGGGGGTTGTTATGGTGCTGTTGCTCATGTAGCTTCTTGTGCTGGATGAGCTGTGTTTGCATGTCCCATGAAATCATCAGCTTTTCTTTACTCCTTTAATACATTTCATAAGGTTATGCGCCTGCACACTGATCAGATGGGCCACTGATCAGTGGCCCATCCAGCAAAGGTTTGCTGGATGAAAACATCAATCATGTCCACAGCCATGCTTTGGCACCAAATTGTAAAATCAGCTTTTTTTGTTTGTTTGTTTTAGGACCCTTACCATAACCACACTAACACAGTAAGGTCTAGCAGTTCTACCACAACTATTCATCATTTTAATTTAGAATGTTGGCATGTTAAGGTGGGCTAACTTTTTAATTACTATTGAAAATAAAGCACATGCTCACTGGAGCAATTCATTTGCAAAGTTATGATCACATTCTGACCTTGTTGTGGTATTACGGAGTCTCTGGGGATCAGCCACATTGTACTACACTGATCCTAAGGGCCACATAAGTGTGTGTGCTGAACTGTAAAATCTCCCCTACATCTGCAATGCTTCACTCAAGGCATTTTATGGTTTTGCTGAAGGAAAAAATTAAGGGACACAGAAATTCTTCCTTAGGGCATCCTCTCATTAAGGGTGTTTCTCAAACCAGGAGAAAAACAGCTGATTTGATCATAGTCAGAGATAATATTTTTTTTATCTAAATGGAAAAAAACTAAATTGCTTAGAAATGACTTTAAACTCTGCCTTTGTTTTGTTTTCTTAAATTCATTCTTCATCAGCCTAAATTATAATTATGTTTCTTTTGTCTGTTTCTTGATAATAAAAAAATTATTAGATATTGCTACATTGCTGTCTTTATGTAGAAAGGCTCTGTTACCTGTCCGCTAGAAAGGTAACAGAGCAATATTTGATCTAAAAGAACAACTAGGTGAGGAAAGCTTGGATATTTGGCCCGGCTCTGTGGACATCTATCTGTGTGGACATCAGCAAATGTAGTCCCTGTAGAGCTGCAGGAGCTGTAGACGAGGTGGGTGTATTGTTGTAAAGCAGAGGCAGAGCACAGCTCGGAGGCAGTTGCAGTTTGACATTGCCTCATTCATGGCTCACATTCATCATAAGTGGCTCAGAAGTTTTCCAGAGGGAGCCACAGGGAACCAGAGGGAGGAGAATGTTAAATCCCAGCCTTGCTGAAATCAGAGGCCCTGGCAGAGCTGATCACACACACACACA
>NW_006800879.1:30253-35467 GCF_000485575.1 Poecilia formosa | reverse complement strand
ACTGATTTAAAACCACAATTTAGGCCATTTGAATCAAGACATGTTAAGTTTTAAAACTAGCTTATTTTAAATTTATTTTCTCAACACTGTGTATTTATTTAGATTTCTGTGTTCTGTGGAGTCTCTATGTTGTCCCATCTACCCCTTGATTAGTTTCTTATTTCCCTATTGTCTCTCTGTGTATTTAAACCCACCTCTGTTCATTGTTCTTGGTCGGGTCCTCGTCTTGTCTTGTTGTCTCATGTCTATTGTGTTTCCAGTTGCTACCAGTCATGAGCTCTTAGCCTTCTGCTCTTTCTGTGCTGCCTGAGCAATGTATTTTGTATTTCTTCATCAAATTCATCATTCATTTTCAACAACCTGGGTCCGCTGCATCTTCCTCACCACCTCATCACCGCAACACCTGACACTGCAATGCCTTTAACTCCTGCAGCACACAGCTCCAGTTTGGATCCTGATAAGTACTTTTCCAAACCTACATAAAAGAACCACAGACAACGTATAGGAATTTTATGGCCAAAACTTTTGCAAAAGGAGTAGACTCAGCAAACTGCTCCTCCAAGCCGTTCACAGAGCGTTCTGCCCTCTCTCTGCTAGAGCAGTCCTTTTATTTGGGAAAACAAAAGTGAGAAAAGATAAACAGCAAAGACAGATGGCAAGCTCTATCTACACACACAGGTCATCTAGCCCTTTCCCTTGAGAGCGATTTCTCCTAAGGGTGGAGGGAACGATCAGTTCTCAGGAACACAGATACTTGGTGACTTTTAGCACAGACAAGAAAATCACGTCAGTGCTGGAGCTAAAGTAATAATAAAAAATGATAACACAGAAAATCCCCAACAGATCCCTTTACCTTGGCCACCAGTGCATTTTAGAACAGAGGTCACCAACTCCAGTCCTCGAGGGCTACCATCCTGCAACTTTTAGATTCACCTCTGCTCCAAAATGTCTGAATTCCCTCACCAGCATTCATTCCTCTCTGCAATAGGCTGGAGACGAGCAGTTTATTTGATCCAGGTGTGTTTGAGCAGAGACGCATCTAAAAGTTACAGGATGGTAGGCCTGGAGGACTGGAGTTGGTGACCCCTGTTTTAGAATATATTAAAAAATTTTTGTTCTTACTTTTAGAAACATCTGCAGTCAAGCCCGTCTATATCTCTGACCTTCTAGAGTCCTGCTCCTCTTCTCACAGCCTAAGACCTTCCAGTCAAAGGGTTCTAATGATCCCACAGACTCATTTTAAGAGCAGATTAGATAAAGCCTTGAGGGCCGTGGCCCCAAAACTGTGGAATATGTTGCCTCTACTTTGTGCTGCTTTGATTATTTTAAAAAGCAGCTGAAGACACACTTATTCAGATTGGCTTTTAATTAGTTTTATTTTGTATTATGTTACATGTATGTTGTTTAATCTCTCCTCCTATTTTATGTGTTTCTAGGTCTTATATTTTGTAAAGCACTTTGTAGTTTCTGACCTGTAGAAGGTGCTCGATTGAAAAAGCTTACTTACTTACTAAAGTTTACTTCTTGGTATAAAATTAATAATGGGCTTAATAAAGTTATATTTAAGTTGCACTGATACATACATGTTCTTTAAACTGAATTAATCAGCTTACATTACATAACAGTTGTATGACAAATTTAAAAGAGTGAGAGATTAAGTTAGGATTTTTCATATAAATATATATAATTACATTTTTTTATGTGATAATCTGGATAAAAGCCATTCATCTGAGTTGAGTATCAGATGTTAAAAAAGTTTATTGTTCCTAAAAACCCATCCTGGACACATCAATAAATCATTAGTCATATTAATATTATTATTAATCTACCATGCAAATTGCCTCACTGGGGGAATTTTCCAAAACACTAGAGCCAATAGAATCTGTGGGATATAAAAAGGAAGTTTTTATATCCCGCAGGGACTATGGAGCCCCCTATGGGACAATGGGGAAATTTTTCTTGAAGTTATAGGACTAAAAATGTTAAATATTTCCTGCCAGCTGAGTTTAAGAGCTTGCTTCAAGTGTGTGTAACATGTTGTCTTTAATGGACAACATGTTACACACACCAAGTAGAAATATTTTTTTCTAACATGGATGATCATAAAACATGCAAGGGAGGATTGAATTTATGTTTTTTGCTTGATGAAATGATCTTGATGTCTTATGTTTCCTCTTGATCAGCTGCTGGTTCAGTGAGTTTTACACAGAATGGTGACGATGACGCCACTAGGACAGAAACAGAGTTTGCACCTTAAAAAACTGTACTAGCGTTAAGTCTTACTTTTGATGTTGCTGTGTGTTATTCCAGTTCACACAGCTTTAGTGTCTCTTTTTAATAATAATATTACCATTATTTATCTGGGTGTTATGCCTATTTTGGCATTTCCTTGTTTTGCTGTAGATGTCACTTAAAAGAAGTCACCCAGCTCACTTTGCATATCGTTAACCCTGGGCATGGAGAAATTTTACAAGTGGCTCTGTGTTTTATCTATATTTACATGCAAGAATATTTCAGAGTCATTATCATAACTGAGATAGTGGAATACTGCTGTGCTCCGATCACTTTACGTTGTTTGCTTTAATTCATTTTAAAGTTTGCTGTGCTTCTGCAGGTGACAATATAAGTTACGTTTTTGTAATTTTGACAAAAATGATTGTGTTTTGAACTGGTCTTGACCCAGTTTGTCGAACCAAGACCGAGTCCTGACAATTCAAGACTTCAAGAATAAGGAAAAAATGGTTCAAGCCCAAAATCAGCCTTTAGCCTTCCCTCCCTGGTGTATACAGGTATCTGTCCATTGGCCAGATTACAGCCTGTGTTAAATGAATACACCAAATTCTGAACAAGGGCTTTTGAGTTTCTAATCTTTATAAATTAAAACCTAATACTGCACATATTGACACATATTTTAATTTTAATTCACACAATATTGTCTGTTTCCTTGTTGTGATCAGTAAGTAAGTAAAAATACTGTGTATGTACACAGTATTTTTCCTTTAAAGTAAATTTCCTATATTTTTTTGCCCATCAACATTAGTTTGCAAAAGTAAAAAGTCCAGGAATCAAACCAAGAAATTTCTCTTTTTGCTGATCCCAGGCCTCACTGTTGTGCATAATTTTTAAAAGTCCATAAGTTGCACCTACTTTTCAGAGAATTTTGAACTGAATGAAGCCAAGATGAACACTAAATTAGAGCAGCACATTTTAATGCCAATATTCAGAACTTTATGGAAGATTTAGCACAGTGGGAATGAGTAGAGGAATAATTTACAGCTTTATGAATTCAGTCCCTTTTCTAATCGATCCCAGGTCAGTATTCTCAGTCAGCTGAGTTTAAGAGCTTGGTTCAAGTGTGAGTATAATCAGAAAGTTGTAAAAGAGAAGCCCACAGGAAGACTGAGGAAGATGTGAGATTTCCACACAGAAGTCTGAAATCAATGTGGCTTGAAACCAGAAAATGCAAAACAAATGGGATGAAACAGGACTGTATGTTTCTGTGATGTGCAACATAATGATTTGAAACACAAAAAAGCTGGCATGCTAATGTGTCTGTGTGAGTTCTTATTTATCAAGTGGTTATGAAAGACTTTGTTTAAAGCAATTTTGTACTTTAGTTTCCTACTTGATGAATCCAACCTTACTGCGTCCAGCCTTTTCCCAGCTCTGCTATAAATAAAAATAGATGTATTAGAAATGGCAGTGTGTCCAGGAGCCGTCTGTTCGTATGCATTTACCAGCACAATCTTACACCCTGCCGGAGTTTTACACCTTGGATTTACATTTATTGATCTCTCTGATGTAAGCCATTCATCTCACAGAGGGCTGGACTTTTACCCTCCAAGGACAACAGAATGCAGCTCTTTGTTGCAAGCTGTGAGCAGATCAATAGTTTCAATAAATATTTGTATCTGCGGTGAATTATTCTTATGTATGAAATGCCATATTAAAAGTGGGTTCAGCATATCCTGAGATGTGGAAAACTGTCCAATAGAAGTACACATTGAGATTTTTCTGGGGAAAATCTTTACACCACTTGAGCTCCTTCACATTTTGCTTTAAGGCAAAATGTGAAGGAGCTCTGTTAAGTTTACATTTAAGGATGTATAAATGTAAACTTTATGGGAAACATCAATGCAAAGTACAGAAAAGAGAAGGACAATGAGACAGAATCCTTAATATTTTTTTCTTTGCAAATCAATATCTAAAAAATGGGACATGAAGCCTAGGTGTCAATTCAAACTGGGACATTCTCCTGCATCATCTAATTGCCACACCTTCGCTGCAGCCAACCAGCATCAAGTCATTGCTCCACTTCAGCAATTCATCACTCAAAAACCCCTTCATAAGGCCCAAAATGCATGGATTCACTTGCTTCCCAGCCGTGCTTCGACCCACCTCCTCCCCGTCTCCACCCTCATCCTCCCAGGCTCCTCCTTTCTAGGTGGGAATAGTATCCTAAGCTGCCCTTTGAGCCATTCATTCAAGCTCGCAGTGCTTCTCAACATGCATCTCTTCTGCCAGCGTCCCAGCGCCAAACAACTTCAAGTAAATAAAACTTTCTAACTGCTGCCTTTTCTCTGTGTGACTCTCCAGACTGAATTGCATTTACTCACATTCCCCAAATAAAAAAAGACAGAAGTAGTTTTCTACTTCCGAAAATTTTAATGTGTACATATTACCTGGTGCAAAATAATCAAACTGCCTATTTTGACCTAAAAGAATCTCTGACAGCAGCAAGCTGTAGACACAACACACAAGGAGAGATGAAAGTTTAAAGATTTCTACAACAGCAGACAGCAAGAAAAGTTGGAAATGTTCAAATTTCTTGTGTTGCGTTGCTAGCCTGGGTGTGCACATCTATGATTACAAGCTTGAAATTTCTCATGCATGAATTACATTGGTCTCTTGGCTGGATGAGGACAGCTGGATGATACAGCGGCGGTTTTTGATATGTCTTATTTGTCAGTTGTCCTCTGAACAAGGCTGCTACTGTAAAAGTTGGAAAAAAAAGGGTCGATTGACCCTTTTTTCTGGAATCAGGATCTGCGTCAATTTATTCCTGTTCAAAACAAAAATATTTTCAGCACAGCAGTTCTTAGGCTCTGGCTTCCTCTCTCCGCACGCCCCACTCCCCAGCCCAGCTTGGCACGAAGTGATACAGGAATGTGTTAGAACCAGGGGTGAAAGTAAGGGGATACGGTCGGGTACTGC
>NW_006800879.1:0-4610 GCF_000485575.1 Poecilia formosa | reverse complement strand
TCACCCGAGGACAAGCACAGGCTGGCATTGAGCATTGGCTTTTTGCTAACTGACAAGTCATGTTCATGCCGAACAACAATACAAGACACATATCATTACATACTTACATCACCATCATCTGTAGAATTGTGATGAACAGTAGCAACAGAGCCTCCCTTCAGACCAGAAAGGCTGGAAACATAACTCACTTCCTCTTTCAAGAAACCTGTTGTTCCAACACTCTCTCTGCCTGACTATGATTTCTAAAGATTGAATACAAAAGAAATAGAATTAAAGCAAAGCTCGAATGAGGCAAAACATAAAAGCACAACTTCACTGATCTTATTGAAGTTTGATTCTACTATTGGTTCTAGATGTTACTTTGTATAATTAATTTTAAAGGTTACTTCATGTGTTGTTACTGGTAAACTAAAATCTGGTAAACTAAAATCAAATGGGAAAATCTTGGGTTATTTTGACACACCAAGAGAAACAAATAACACGCATCACATTTTTAAGGAACTCTTATTGTTACATGGAAAGACAATGAGCCTATTACTTACTGTCAAAAGGAGAGGCAAAGTGTCTTGGATGTCTTTCTTTTCTTTTTAAAGGAATCTGATGGCACTTATTTCATCTAAGACTAACTGTGTCAAACTGTTATTTTTCTTCCTTCAAAAGGTTGTTTTCTTTCTCTTTCCAATTTTACAGGAACTTTGAGACATGCAAGTTTAAGTGGGAGGTGATGATTACTGGCAACCAGCCTACTGTCACTTGGAAATATGGGTTTGTAAAAGGAAAAGTCTGAGTGGTGCTGGAACATGCTGTGTCTGAGAGAAGTAAATGAGTGGGACAAAAGTAGGTTTGACACCATGGTTTACAAAATGCTTCAGCAAACTGTTAAAACATTCTCAGATTCAAAGTTTGACAAACATGCTTTGTTATAATAAATGAAGACCATTTTAGCTGAATAGAGAAAATAAAAAAGAATCTGGAGTACGCTCTGTGTAGCTAAGGGTCCAAGTTCACAAAATGGGGGATGCTGCAAAGCGGCCTCATTTTCTTGCTCCCAGAAGAACCTGGAATTCTCTTGCGCTTGTGTTATTTTTCATTATTAATGTTCTTCCCAGTTAAAGTCCGGCATGAACCTAAGGGTTTAAGGACTGACAATGTTATTTACAGGCTGATTACAGAAACATTCTGGATAAATAAAGTGAAATAAATGCACCCATAGATTTGAAACCCAGATTCATTAGTAAAACCTTTAAAATATAAGCTGATTATTTCTACAAATTTGTTCCCCTGTTAATGTTAACTAGAGAAAATATAAATTACAACCAGGTATTTTGTTCAAATTCCTACACAGGAATTTATTTTAATATCTCAACTCTAGTTCCTCAATTATGTACAACCAACCTGTAAATTTTTGTACTTTCAAAAATAGCCTGGTTCTCATAACTTCTTATTGCTACTGTCTCATAACAAATCAGAGTAAGCTTATCCTGTTAGATCACTTAGGGTGCGTTGACACTGCAGCCTGAAGTGACTCAATTCCGATTTTTTTGACGTAATGCGACCTGTATCCGATCTTTTCATGTTAGTGTGAACAGCACAGGTCGGATTCTTTTTCGAATGTGACCCATATCCGATACGTATCCAATTCAAATGCGACCTAACGTCCAGGCCGCATTCATGTGAACTGAAGGTCACTGATTCTCAACAAATCTCACTATTCTGCGTCCTGATACACGCAAGTGGGAAGAAAAATCAACTATGATGGACTATATGAGGATTAAGTTGTTAATATGTTGCTCCGGTTGGACAACAACTTCAAATATGTAAGCTAAGCTACACCGTTAGCTTCCATGTTTACTTCCGCAAACACTGAGCACTTCTTCTTCTTTATGGCAGTTGGCAGAACACTGAGAACGCTGACGCTATATCGCCCTCTACTGCGCATGTGGGACACTTTCAGGTGTCCCACAACTATTTGACCCTGAGTGTATTTGTTAACTGGAATTGGACTTCTTATATTACTTTTGTAGAAATGCCTTCTTCTCTTCTGAGTAGTCTTTCACTCCATATTGGTTCAGGAAGTTACTGTGAATAATGACACTATTTTACCAGCTTCAGCAAGCCAAAATTTAGTTTTACTTCATGTCAGGTGGTTAAAAAAATATCATATACATTTTATTCCAGCAAACACATAATGCCCTCAAAATGCCTGCTATCTAAAAAGCAATAACACCATTAATGCTTTGAAGGCATTGTGTTGGCATGAAGCACTTGCTAATACTCAGGGTTGTGTCTCGGTGACAGTCTTGTGGTCACATCGGGAGAAGAGATCATGAAGCTCGTTGGGGTTTTGAGAGAAGAACTGAGCCTCAACCAGACAAAAGAACCGCAATCCTGATGAGGTAAACCAACAAGCCAGAGGTTGAGGTTTCAGAATATAGATTTACTATTAAGACTGCTGTTTTCTTTTCTTTTTCTTGGATCCAAGAACTTTCAAAGGTTTTGTCAAGAAAGAGTTGAATTTTTAAACGAGAGTTTTGGGGCTACATCTTCCCTTTCGCCATGTTTTCCACACAAAGAACAAATGGATCAACCCAGGAAAGGGCTTTTCACATGGTATAAGCCTCCAAAGTTTAATAATAATTTCTGTTACTATGTCAACAGCAATTTGACAAATAGCTTTCCTAGGTCTCTTTTAACCCATTTAATCCCACCGGCAACAATTGTTGCCAGACATTTTTTTCTAACTTCTGGGAGCTCTAAAATAATAATTTTGACTTTTGGCAGCTAATTGAAGTTTTAGAATAAAATAACAATGTGTCTACTCTAAGCAGGGGTGAAAGTAAGGGGGTACGGCAGGGTACTGCGTACCCCTAAAGGATTTAGCAGGGGTACGCAGTACCTACAAGAGAGGGGAGCGGCTGTCTGCTGTAAAAAATCAACGGGTTCACTGTGCTAATTAGTGAGTGCACCCACTAATTAGCCGTGACTGATTAGTTTTTCAAGAACAATCTAAAACACGACTTGATGAGTTAATAAATAACTTTTTTCCCATTTCATATTGTTTCTGAACTGTTCGTGCTTTGCTAGAGTAGGGCTGCAATACGTCGATTGCGGAAGGTTTTGAGTCGATCTCGACATTAGGTGACAAACTGAACGCCGCCAGGACGCTGAGACCAGCACGTCCTCCTCTGATTGGCTTATCAAAACGTTCGTAACTTTATTAAACAACAACAACAACAAAAATCAACAAAACGTTTTTGTTAGAGATTTTTTGGTATTATCATTTTGTTATTACTTTAGTTCATATTCAGTCTAATGTTAATCCATAGTTAATCAACATTCAGTATTATTGTGATTTTCAGTTAAAAGTGATCTCTTCCTTATGTGTGTATAAACTGACCTGGAGGTCACATCTGCCTGTTTGTCTTCTTGTGAAACAGTTAACTGTGTTTCCCAGACCTTAAATTTTTTTTCCACAGGTGCCTCCTTATCAACCGGAATACTCCCTATTTTAGAAACTGTCTGTGTGCAGTCGTATTTTGTCTCTGCTGTCTTCCTTACTTATCCTCCCTCTTTTTGCTTGATAATAAAAGTCAAGCTGTAACCAGGGGTCTTTAGAACGGCTCGGAGGAGCAGTTTTCTGAGACTTCTCCTTTTGCAAAAGCTTGGTCATAAAATTCATATACGTTGTCTGTGGTTCTTTTAATGAAGTTTTGAGGAAAATACCTATCAGTTTTAAACTTAATGACCCAACAACAATAATAATCTCAGTGATTATTGTTTCAACAAGGTGTTGCGCATTCTGTGCGTTTCGGTTCCATTACCAACTAGCAGAGCAGGAGTTTAAAATTAACTATTACTGCTGTGTTGAGGGGAGCGCTTATTAATGATCGCAAAAATAAATATCAAGCCTGTAAACCTAATATCGTAACGGACTGAATGTTATGTTTTCTCTGGTCGGCTTGCAGAGCGCAGGAGGTTGCCATGACAACGGGTGTGCTTAAATAACAGAGAGACGGAGAATAAAAATGTGCGAGTGGTTTAGAGTTGATCACCTGTTCAGGTTGTTTTACCTTTGTTTACCTTTGTCTTGGCTCATCACAGCTGCTGTAATTTCTGAACGTTCAGTAAACGACAAACTTGGACTAATTACCTCGTTCTTTGTGAGTATACGTCATTTACAACAAACATCAAACACGGTAAATATGTTTTATTAAGTATTTAACAAACAAATGGCTTCTACCGTGATAATTATGTGAAATTAAATTAATTGTCTAATAAAAAAATAGTTTGGTGCTGTCGAGCTCAGAGTATGAGAGGCTTTTCCTTTATCAAACTTTTTCTTTTTTTGCCTCTTATTTAGTGGAAATATTGATGTTGATTAGATTTTCTCCAAAATAATAACCTTTTTCAACCTTTATAGCTCCACTGTTGAAAATGAGGCTCTAACATTCACAAATGACAGAGAAATAAAATCCAGTCCAACATCTGATTTGAGGTGATTCCTCTGGAACATGTTGGAGGAAAAATATCCCGACTTCAGAAGATGAGCTTTTAACCTAACAGAGCTCTGTGGTTCCTCCTATCAGTATGAGAGTCAGGATGAGGAGGCG
>NW_006800878.1:44956-57681 GCF_000485575.1 Poecilia formosa | reverse complement strand
GAGTGAAGTGGTCCACCCATACTACTTACATGAGTGGGATGTCCCAACCACAAAGCCACTTTGCTGTTGGCTTGTTTGCAAAAGATGTTAATTCAATGTTGAATTATGATCACAAAGGTTGAATTTATGGTTAAGGTTGATGACTGATGGTGGATAAACCTTCAAGCAATCATCAAATTCTAGCCAATTAACTAATGTTGAAAATGTGTCATTGAATCAATGTTGTTTTCTGGTCGAACTCTATTGATTGAAATGCCAATGTATAACCCTGTGTTTTTCAACACTGGTCCTCCAAGCACACTGCCCTGCAAATTTTAGATATTTCCCTAATTCAGCACACATGATTTTAATTGATGGCTGATTGACAGGGTTTTGCTGAATTGAAAACATGCAGGTCAGCTTGCCTTGAGGACCAGTGTCTAATCAATTTGGAATCCAAGTATGCTGTTTGTTGCACCCCTCCTCACCTCCTCCTACTCCCCCCAAACCTTTCCCACTTTTCACCCCCTCCCCCATCCACACATTACTCCCAACCTTCCCTTCTCTCACCCTCCTCCCTCACCCCAGTCCCCCCTAACCTTCTGCTCTTTACTCCCTCCTGCCCGACTCTTCTTCATCTTGTTCTTCTTCTTTTTCCTTCTTCTTCTTTTTTTATGGCGGTCGGCAAGCAATTTAATGATGTGCATTACCGCCATCTACTGGAATGAAGTGTGGATCGGGATGCTACATATATATTCTCCCAAAAAAAATTATATTCTTTATATCAATTTATTAAATAACAAAAATATTCAGAAGTAGAAATTTTGTCCAAATATCTTGAATATTTAACTGTAATTTATTTTCCTGTAATCGACATACTAATTCCCTTCTCTCAACAGAATATTTAGAACAGAACAACAAAACATGTTTTACTGTCTCTTCTTGAAGACAAAAATCACAATTTCCTGTTGGATGTTTTCCCATTTTAAATAATGTACTATTTAACCCTGTATGACCAAAACGTTGTCTTGATATAATGGTTTCTTCTTTCCTATTTCGTCCTGTTCTCCTCATTGCACCAACTTTTCTTTGAATACTGTAAAGCCACCTATGTTCTTCCCACTGCTTCTGCCATCTTCCCTTAACCTTTTGTTTAATAATAGATGTGATTTCTTCTTTACTGAATGGTACCAATATATCAATGTAACTATTTTTTGTAGCTTGTTTTGCATATTTGTCTGCCAACTCATTTCCTTTTATTCCTACATGTGATGGTACCCATGTAAAAATAAACCCATAAACCTATTGCCTGAATTCTATAAATTAATAACTTAATTTCTAATAAAAGATCTGGTCTACTAATAGAATTATTATTTTTTTAACAAATATAATGATGAACTTGAATCAGAACATACTATACTTCTCAGTGGACGAACTTCCTCAATCCGTCCTAAAGCCAAAATGATTTCCATCATCTCTCTTGTATAAACTGAAACTCCATTAGTAATTATTTTACATTTTTTAATACTGAATCATGGAACAATGAATTGCTATTTGAGTTTTTTGAAGCATCTGTATAAACTTGAACATATCCATAGTACTTATTGTCTAAATATGATTGTACTGAATATGGATCTAAAAGGTTTTCATTTTTCCTTTTCTCCAACAACGTAAAATCAACAACACTATTAGGAAATAGAGACGAGTGGACTCTCTTGCCCCCATCCCCTCTTTGAGCTCTGGATCAGAACATTGTATTACTGGTGGAGGTTAATCATGTTTCAAATTAAGCACTACATGTTGAGAGCAGTGGGTTGTGATTCCTTTCTGTACAATTTCTTACTTGTCTATAAATGTTATTACTGACTGTGGATAATGTATTGACAGAAAAATATCTACAAGTTACTACAAGGAGTGGAATGGTCCGCCTCCCCGTTTTTACTCCAGTGGGTTGTCCCAACCAAACAGCCACTTTGCTGCTGGCTTGTTTGCAACAGGCTTCTGAATTGAATTCTACTCTGAGCATTTATGGTAAGTTTGGCAATATTACTTAGATCTTAAATGCGTTTATTAACTGCATTGCTTTGTGCCTATAGTAATCTTGGTTATTTTGGGGCAACCAGATCTTTTTAATAATTGAGGATTTTGTTGGATTTAAGTTTTTTTTAAAAATAGGGTGGGGCCTATTGTTTGGTCCAGGAGAGCATGTTACTGATGGGCTATCTGAAGCCAGGCTTCGAGGTGTGTACCGAGTAAAAAGGGGGCATGCCGGATGAAGCCCCGCTTCAGGCTTGTGTTGTCTTGCTGAAAACCACGTGACTGGCAACAAACGATGCCTCACATTGCTTGGGTCATGTGACTGCTTCATTGTGTCGATTTTCAAAATAAAACCGCGATGAGCCGTGGTACTTCATGGGTAGTTGTCCATTTGGCCGCGCATCAGAGGAGAATATTTGTCTTCAGTGGCCAAAATAAAATTAACATTGACCACCATATTTAATGTGTATTGATGATGGCACTCATCAAAATTTAATGTTTATTACTGGTTTTCTCAATTGTAGATTATGTTTTTTTATGACTTTATATTTTTATGATTTTATGATGTAAATCTCTTTGAACTGCATTGTTGCTGAAACGTGCTACACAAATAAACTTGATTGATTGTCTGAAATGGAGCCAGCAAGATGAAAATATCTGACATCTGGGAATTCTTTGAGATTATCTCTCACAATAAAATTCTTCTTAGATAACAATAATTAACACTTCCACTTCCCAATTTCTCACCTTCTGGAAAGTTCCACTATTATTTGTACTCTGATTAGCAAAGATATATGAGTCTTGCACAGCAGAAACAGATTTAATGCTGTTGCAGAACTAAAATTCAACATGTAGCCAAATATAAGGGATCAGAGCTAATTAGAAATCCAAGAAAAAGTGAATGCTCCAACAGGCACTGCATTCCCAAGACACTAAAACATCAAATGTCTTTATTGTCAAATCTGTCTATGACATAAAAGAAAACCCAACACAACCACTGACCTTCAACATATACCAGGATTAGATTGGCGACAAATCATTTTAACAATTAAATCATATGACAATTACATATGGTTTCATTGATTCTCCTATTACTAAACATGAGTTTGATGAAAACTTTGTGACAATATTGCATTAAGTAATTTTTGGAAGTATGATCCAACTAAGTGACAAGGATGTTACAGTTTCACCAGCAGATGTCACTTGTGAGTGATGATTGAAGCATTGAGTAATGAACCTTTTTGCAAAGCAAAGGGTTGGAAAGCTTCATTGCTTCATGAGGGATCATTTGCCCATCACTAGAGCATGTGGTGCACAAGGAAGTGTAAGGCTGGTTGCTGCAGGTGGGCTTTAAATCATTTCAACTCACTTGTTTTCCATTTTTTATTATGATGTGCATAGGGATCTGCTTATATGTACCTCTATTCCAGAAGAGCTGAGTTAGATGATTGCATGATCTCTTCTGCAGCCATCAAGAACTGCAGAAGGCTGTTAATCATCCACAGATTCATCCAGTTGTGGCAGAAGGGAAACACCTAAAACATGTAAGGCAGGTGGGCTGAAACACTGATCTAAACCTGCTAAAGACTGATTCAGTCTGTTGATTCTTGGATTGGTAACTGGTTAAACTGAACTGTACTACTACTACTTGTGTGGGATCTTTACCAGCATATGGACATTTTTGAATGAATTTAATCATCAACTTATTTGGAAATGGTTGTGGTTAATGGAAGATTGAACCAGTTATTTGATGGAAGTTTATCCTGTATAAATTGTAAATAATTTTTCCAACTACAGTACAAATCACATTTTGCTCTATTTTTCTGTATCTGGTGTATTAAATCAATTCAGTGTAACATCAACATGAACCTGCACGCAGATACAGTCAGATGATGGTTGAATCAACATTGATTCAGTGTAAAATCAACACAAATATACATGCAAATCCACGTTCAAATGAAGGTTGAATCAACATTGATATAGTGTCAGTTATGGTTGAAACCCTAACGTTGATTCAACATACAAGTCACCGACCACTTTCAATTCAATTTCAATGTCAGGCTTCAACATAGATTTAATGTCTCTGCCTGACATTGTTTCAATGTTGTTTTACTCGTATTACGCTGAGGGAACCTGCACAGCCTCAAGAGGCCAGGGGCCATAACAGGGTTGTTTCTTCATTAAGAAAATGCAAACTTTTTTTTTTTTTTTTTTTTTTTTGAGGCAACACGTTTGCATATGGTTTTTAAGTAAAAAGAACTCATTAGATTTCAGTGTAGAAAGGTTTGTTGAAAAATATTTTCTCTGTTATTTGGCCAAGGAGAGATCATACCAGATCAAAAAGAAATAAATAAATAAATATGAAGTGAAAAGCTAATATAAGGCCCATTTTTATTTATAAGTTGCATGCTCTTGGTGCACAAACAGCCAAAAGTTGTATTAGCTGTAATTCATGCGATTTATGTAAACTGTGTGAACAGAATGTGAGTCTCTGCTTGCTTTTCCTGTCAGGTTTCATTTTCATAATTTGCTCCTTTTATGCAGAAATGAGTCTGCCTCTGGGAGTGCTGTATTCCTTTTTTTAAATAATTAGATAACAGACTGAAGGTGAATCTCTATACCTGACATTTTAAAGCTGGAATGGCATAGCTGCATAATTAAAAGCATCATAGGAACAGATGAAGGGTTGGATGAAGAATAAAAAAGAAAAACGTGCCAATTTTCCACAATTGTCACATGGGTCTTGCCAGCACCCAGTCTTGACCACTTTGTTCAGCCCTGTAAGCCATTAAGCTATAAACATACACAGATCACCAACTTCAATGATGAAGCAGCGCTTGATAGACTCTGAAAGAAAGTTTCCCAGTAATCCACTGTTTGTGAGTATCCCAAGAAAAAAAGCATTGAATTTTGCACCCACACTGATTAAGATTGTCTTTTGCTGCTGCTGCTGCTGCTGCTGCTGCTGCACACAGGTGGAAAACCACAGGAACTACTCAAAAGCCTTTAGCTCTGCTAATTCTAACATTCTGAAGGATTTTCTTGAGGATCTTGGTTGGGGAACTAAAATGGCCAACAGAGTCTGTGATGAAAAAGATGACTAGTCTGCTTTTAAGACAGATCTATCTCCTGACATGTTTGGCAAAGATGACCAGTATGATAAATGCAGGTGGAAGCATACACATTATCTCACTGATGGCTTCTGGAAATGCTGGGGAAAGGAATTCCTTATGCCTCATTTCCACGGGGCGTTGTGGTTCAGTGCTCTGTTTTATGCCGCACCATATTCAGGTGAGAGTTTCCATTGCTGGGCAGACTCTCACTGATCAGGAGGGGTTAAAACCAAACACCTATTGTGTTGTCATACTAGTACAACAGCAAGTGTGTTGGTTCAGTATGTTTCATGGCTGTCACAAGCAGCAACATTTTCTGACCTCCAATCAAGTGACTGTGTTGTGTGGCACCAGTGGCTCCACCCTAACTGTTCCCTACCATTTCCCCAACTGAAGGGACCCCACAACAGTACAGTACTGCTAAGTGGAATTATGCAACTCCAAGAGCTTCAGCAAGGCGTTTATTTCTGGAAGAGACTTTTGTGCTGATGATGCAATGCTTAACATGGACGGTGCTTCACTCAGAAGCTCATCAACTCTTAAAAAGGTCATGAAGATATTTTAGGACACCAAAAAAAAGTCAGTCAAGTTAAAAACCAAGACCAATAAGGTTTATTGGCTACTCAACTAAATATCTGATCAAATGTAAACATTTTATTCTTAACCCTTTCATGCATGAATTATGATCATTTGTGTCAGGATTTTTTTCCAAATCTGCATTGATTTTCCTAAGGCATAAAAAAAAGTAGGAAAAAAAAACATTGTAAACATTATTTTTTTTAGGTGATCCATTGTAATTTTCTCCAAATACAAAGTTGTTATTTGAAAAATACATCAGTAGTATTGTTCTTTAGGGGTTATCTGATGTCACAATATTTATTTTTTTTTACCTGGAGGGTCTACAGTGGAAGGAGGGACCCGGTCGGTTGGCATGCTTTTTGTCTGTCGGCCATTTTGGATTTAACAAAAATAATTTCTTGCATTTGCACCTGATGGCCAGTAGTTGGTAGTGTATTTTATGATGCATTAGTGTCCACTTCAGTGGTCTGTGTGCATTTATAACATAAAAATCCACAAGAAGCACAAGAAAATCGCTTTTAGATAGTTTTCCACTGTAGTGACTACTATGCATGAAAGAGTTAACATCACATTATAAAGATGGACAAAAATTGTGTGAGTAGTAAAAACCAGCCTTAATAATAGTATTTAAAACTAATTTGTCTCCTTTTGAGAATTAAAAATAATTACTTCAAAGACCATGTAAAGTAAATTTGTCTACAGTAGAAGATGAATTTATAAATGGCCAGTTGTAATTAATTTTGGAGTGGAGTCAACACTTTGCTTCACCTGTATTTCATTCTGTGCCCTCTTTCTTCAGGTCATCTCCCACTGGGTATGGGAGCTAAAGCTTCACTCTTCAAGAATCTACTCTTGCTTCCCCTGTGAAACCTGAACCTTTGTGACTTTATGTTCCTGTTTTTAAAAGTCAGAGACAAAAAATATGGTAGAAAGAGGAGAGGAGGAGCACTGATGTCTCCCCCAGGCAGATATAGAACTGATAGGTTACTATATAAAGAAATG
Source organism: Poecilia formosa (assembly GCF_000485575.1). Taxonomy (NCBI): domain Eukaryota; kingdom Metazoa; phylum Chordata; class Actinopteri; order Cyprinodontiformes; family Poeciliidae; genus Poecilia; species Poecilia formosa. Next base: position 50,971 of record NW_006800878.1, on the reverse strand, counting down.
ACCTGATTTGAAAACTGAAAAAATTTGGACCCAAAATGATCAATACATCAAAGGTACACAACTTGTTTTCATGCACTGTAAATGAGGCACCTTTGATTTCTGATTGATGTAATATGTACTGCAGACATGAGATGAGTTTTACTGTTGAAGCCTTAAAAGAGGAGGAGTTTTACATGTTGCCATCATTTACAGTAAACACTGCAACAGACCAAAGGGTGGCATTCAAGTTTGAAGGTCTCATTATGTTCTGGACATTATGTACTTATAGTACACTTTACTGTCATCCTTTGCATTGAATTGCAAAGTATACACTTTGTATACTTTTTGTAAGCAAAGTCCAGCATTTTACAGCTCATACAGGACCTTTGGAGAACAGAACAGAAAAATATAGACATGCAGGAGTCCCCGGGCCATGCTTCCTACTCCACATATAACTCCTGCATTAAATCAGAGGTAAACACAGACTCATCTTCTCCTCACACATCTCCAAGCCAGACTTGTCCATGCAAACACACACAGCCTGCAGGCACACAGTTTTTACAAATAGATTTCTACAGTATGAACATCTGTGCTCTATTGTTGTCTATAGAAAAGCCCTTTTACGGCCTCCCATCCCCCTCATCCTTGCCTCCTCTCTCCGCCTCTCTCCTCCTCTCTCTTCCCCCCTCTGTGCTGTTAGGCTGCAGCATCCCTCTGTAAGGGCAGAAAACAATAAGGTGAGGAGGAGCGACCACTCCAGCTTTACCTTTCGATGCCAGGAGTGATGTAAGGGATTCAGCTGAAACGTTGCTGCTTCTGAGTGTTGGCTAATAACATCATATGACCACAAACCACCTGCTCCCTCTGCTCGGTCATATGACCAGCTTTAGCTCTGGAACAGCATTCTGGGATTTGTAGTTTGTGTAGATAAGGCCAAATCTTTCAGATAAAACATTTTTCCACTAATAATTGCTATTTAGAGCTCAGGAGAACTCTTACTGATTTTTTTTTAAGAAGCTACATAAAAAGCAGCAAAGGTTTACTAATGAGATTAAATAACTCATCATCAGGGTGTGGTCCTCTCTGCAACAACCAATTGTGTATTAGCACAATGCAATGATTTAGAGATGCATTTGTTTCTGAACATCAGTCTCAACCCCTTGACAAAAAACATCACTTCTCTAAATATGATAAGTCAAAATTCTAAAATACAAAAAAAAATTACAGAGTTCACACAAAATGCTTTTATTAATTATTATTATTATTATTATTATTGTGAAACATGTACCATAGGGTGTCTACCAAAAGTATTCACACCAATGGATTTTACCCCACTGCCTTTTTTTTGCTAAAAATAAAAAAGAGACAAAAATAGTTCTAAGGTAAAACNTTTCTAATTCGGGGGTGTTTTCTAATTCGGGGGTGTTTTCTTTTTTGTTTGCTGCATTTGATTCGGGGGTGTGTCTTTTCTTTTGTTTGCATGTTTTCTCTTTTGGTGCGCATTTGCACCTGTCGGCCACCGTAGAAATGCGTTTCGTAATGTTGCGAATGAGACATGCGAATGCTAGGTCTTACCCTGACAGCCCGAGACGGGCGTAGAGAGGGAAATCCGGAAAGGTGCTGACCATGACGGCATGCGGAAGTGAGAGAAGCTGTTGACGTGGCTGACCCATCGCGTGGCAACGGTGTGAAGACGATGCAAAGAGCCGCGGTGGAGAAATGGAGGGATAATAGATGGTGAGCAGGGAGAAAACGGTGACGTGGATCGGTGCGGCGAGAACTTGGCGGCCGAAGGAAGACGGCCTTTTGATGCTTCCATCAGATCCTTTTTTTTGTTTCTGTCGTCTTTCTTTACGTGGCATTTATTAACAGGCTGTCTCCTCCACGTAGAGCTCCACAGTTAGCTACATTGTCTCACTAAGTGCGGGAGGCAATTGCGTCCTGCGTCACGGGAAAAAGGTCAAATGTAACAAGGTGACCGCAGGGCTTATTATGATGTTTTCGGAGGTGGATCGTGGAGTAAGTGAAACCCCAGGCAGGTGAGAGATAGGCGGGAGAAGCTGCTTGAAATGATCGAGGCTGGGCCAGGAGAAAAATCTCTTGCATCCGAGGAGCGTCTGAGGAGAAAAAGAAAGGGCCAACGCAGGATGAAAGGTAAAAGGACGGGGAATCACGAAGCTGTGGAGAAGCTGAGACGTGCTGGCTGAGAAGCTGGAATCGGCTGACAGCTTCTTCTTCTTCTTGTCGATTTTATGGCGGTTGGCAAGAAACTTTTAGTAGCATTACCGCCACTTACTGGTATGGAGTGTGGTTCGTGATGGTTTAAATATTTATCCTCATCTATACATACATATATTCTACCACAATTCTATCTAAACATTCACACTTAAAACATACATACTTATGCACAACTTTGTGTATCATGCCTTCATTCACAAACACACTTACCATAATTAAATTCTATGAAATAATTTAGTTTTCTTAAGAAATCGAATACTTATTTGCATATGTTTACTCCCTAAATTCTTCCTCAATATATCTAATATATTAACCTTCTCCTTAATACTTTCAAACTCTCTCTTCATATAACTTCTATTTCATATTTATGGCATTCTAATATAACATGCTCTATGGTTTCATATTTATCACAATAATCACATTTGCCAGTTTTATGTTTTTGAATTTTAAAAANGAAAACTGATGTTTGATAAATTCTCCATGATACAAATCTATAAACAGTTTAGTTTCTGTTAGTTCTGTCAAGATGCAAGAAGGGGCGAATTTCTATTTATATTGGTCAATCGTTTTATTTTAAATATGCTGTAGGAGCCGTAGTTTGACGACTGTTATAAATATCACCATGTTTTGTGAACACAAGCTCAGTTTTTGTCGGTTGTTTTTAGGAATTGCAGCGGCTGCAGTGCGCCACAATAAAGGTACAATAAAGCTGATAAACAGGTGAAGAACCAAACTAGACAGAACCACTTCTGACTGCCAAGCCAAACATCCAATAAAAGTTCCACCAAGCCACTACTGAGGCACTGGGGTCATGCTTCTCGACACAGGCAAAAGAAGGTTGAATGTCCAAACTTATTGATTGTTCTTGGTGTTTATTTTCCTCTTTCACCAAACGATTACAGAGATCAAACTTTCATTTGTTCTCATGCTACCACTCTTGCTCTGGTAAAAACCATCGGCCCCAAACCCAAATGTATGCTGGTTCTTCTTCTTCTTCTTCTTGATTTTATGGCGGTTGGCAAGAAACTTTTAGTAGCATTACCACCACTTACTGGTATGAAGTGTGGTTCGTGATGGTTTAAATATTTATCCTCATCTATACATACATATATTCTACCATAATTCTATCTAAACATACACTCACACATTCACACTTAAAACATACATACTTATGCACAACTTTGTATATCATGCCATCATTCACAAACACACTTACCATAATTAAATTCTATGAAATAATTTAGTTTTCTTAAGAAATCGAATAATTATTTGCATATATGTTTACTTCCTAAATTCTTCCTCAATATATCTAATAAATTAACCTTCTCCTTAATACTTTCAAACTCTCTCTTCATATAACTTCTCCCTATTTCATATTTATGGCATTCTAATATAACATGCTCTATGGTTTCATAATTATCACAATAATCACATTTGCCAGTTTTATGTTTTTGAATTTTAAAAAGTGTATAATTTAGTCCTGAATGTCCAACAACACCTTAATCTTAATCTTGTTATCACTCTTTCCTCCTTTCTATTTCTTCTTCCATTTCTTCTTTCTCCTTACATTCTTCTGAATTTTATAAAACTATCTTCCTGTTTTATCTTCATCCCACCTTTTTTGCCAAACTTTCATCAGCTTCTCTTTAACAATACTCTTTCCTTCAGCTTTACTTATTTTAACTGTAAAACTAATAGGATTTTGAATTGCCCTCTTTGCCATTTTATCTGCCCTCTCGTTTCCTTCTACTCCAATATGTGCTGGAACCCACACAAATAAAACTATCAAACCCATGTTTTGTATTCTGAATAATGTATGAAATATTTCTAATAAGATGTCCGTCCTACTATCTGTTTGATTATTTTTTAAACTTAATAATGCAGAGCTTGAATCTGAACATATTATCGTTTTTAATGGTTTTATATCTTCTACCCATTGTAAAGCCAATAATATTGCCAACATTTCTCCTGTGTATACTGATAACCCATCTGTAATTTGTTTTCCTATTTTTATATTGAATTCTGGTACTACAAACATTATTCCNCTTCTGCAGGATCACATCCAACTTGTTTTCCTCCCTGGTCTCAAACGTGAAGGTGTTGTAAACTTCCAGCGCTTCCGGGCCGGCAATTGTGAGCAACATGGCGATCTTCCTTTCATCCGGCTTGGTGTCCAGTCCCACTGCAGACACGTAGAGCTGGAACCGTTGCTTGAATGCTCTCCAGTTAGCATCAACGTTCCCTGTTAGCTTTAACGGCTCCGGTGGCTTCATTGCATCCATAGTCGCGTAGGGTTCCTAACTGATGTCTTCGTTAAAAAAAAACACCCTACGAAAAGGACCCAACTCCTGGTACCATGTAATGATTGTACTTTTGTACATAAAGGAGGTCCAGTCTTTTAAAGTCATGTGTTTTATTAACTTACAGCTGCAGTCATTGTTACACCGTGGCCGTTTCTCAATACTCAAGAACGCAAGTACGTTCTTGAGTTCTTGGCAAGTACGTACTCGCGAGAACAGTTGAAAGTCCGTTCTTACCGAGTTCACAAGGACGCAGTATGCTAGTTCGCCAATTGGAACAGGACGTTCTTGATGACGTCACTCAACTAGCGTAAATTTCAATAAATTCAATTTAATACAGGATGATTCCTGTGTTAAACTGAACAATTTAACAATTGGGACTGGATAATTTTATAATTGGGACAAATATTAACAGATATCAAATATACATAATTAAGGAAAAGTAATTTCTAAGTAGAAACACCTTCAAATTAGCGGGATTAAGTTTTTTTATTACTGATTGAAAAAAGCTTAATAAAAAACAATATATCACCTCAAATTATTTTTTCAGACTTCTGTTACCAGTGAAGCTTGAATCTTGTTTGCCACCTTCATCAGATTATTTGCTTATAAAATATTTATTTCAAATGAAAAATCATAATAGATGGTGGCCAGCCTGTCATGCAGTTAACTGATTTCTTCCTTATTCCCCAGGTTTGCCGGGGATTCATAAACAGGGAAAGTTAAAACAATTATTTTATATTTAATGTTTTACCAACCTGCATCTGGCCAGAGTTCCTGTTACACAACTGGATGGTTATTTTATAATAACTACTAAACACTTATTAACAAACTTATGTTTACTTTGTTATCATAATCAAGTATACTCTAGTAAGATACCAGCATTGAAAGAGAAACATAATTTTTGTAGGACATTTTGTTGGCAGGACAGGCAGGGGATGAAGAGAACCTCCAGGAGTTTTTGGGAAGCTGGAAGTAAACCTGGAGCTGCAGTCTGCTCACCTGAAGAGCTGCCTGCATAAAACAATGAAAAATAAGAGTTCACTCTCATACATGAAATACCAATCCAAGGGAAATGTGTTTTTTTTTTATTTACAAATTAAAGTATGATTCTCTGATCATGAAGGGACACTGTATTAAAATATTTTCTTACTACAAATTTAAATGCCCCAAAACAGTTAATTAGCGAGTGAAACTAATTGATTTTGAAAGTCTGTGTCAACACAATTTATAAAATACCAATATTAACTAAATAAATATAAAAAATAGAACAGATAATAAGCAGCGGAAAACAACAGTCACTTGCTGAAAACAGGCTGCGGTTAGCGGGGAAAACACGTTCCAACCGCCCGTTAAACTGGCAGCTCCTCCGCCGGTCTGTTAGCGGAGTTATGCTACTCCGAAAAACTCCGTAGCAATTATTAAAGTAAGAATATTCTGGATGAACTGAATGGATAGACGAAGCTATAACGTCTACTTTCTCGCCTAAAAAAGAAAT
>NW_006800878.1:23490-44133 GCF_000485575.1 Poecilia formosa | reverse complement strand
CTACATATTTTCCTGAGATAACTTCTCCTATTCTAACTTGTATTTTCCTGTTTGATAAAAAGTCTTTAATCCATTTAAATATTCTCCCTCTAATACCCAACTTGTATAATTTAATTAATAATTCATCCACCCACATCATGTCATATGCCTTTTCTATATCAAAAAATAATGCTACTACACTTTCTAAACATAACATTTGTGTGTTTTTTGTATTCTTAAGTGCATTATTCAATTTAGCTTTTGTAAACTCAACATTCAACAAATAATTTGTTTCTTCAACGCTCTGTAATAAATCTTTATATATAATTTTTGTATGTTCTCTTCCTTTTCTTCCCTTTTCACTAATATTATTTGAACTATGAATTTTACTAAACGTTCTTGCCAATATTTCAGCTTTGTCTTCATCTCTTGTTATATTTGTATCATCTATTTTTAGTATAGGATATTCAGACTCTCTTTTTATACCATTCATTCTTTTGATTACTTTCCAAATTTTCTCAATTTTTGTTTCTTTCCCTATCGTATTACAGAAATTTCTCCAATATTCTCTTTTTGCATTTTTTATAGTTCTCCTTACTATTGCTTGTTTTCTTTTATAATAAATTAAATTCTTATAAATTGGATTATGTTTGAGTACCTTAAATGCTTTATTTCTTAATTTTATTGCGTCTTTGCACTCATTTGTCCACCATGGCACCATTTTCTTATCAATCTTACTTCCTGATTTCTTTATAGATTGATCTGCTGCTTCCATTATTATCTTACAAATTATTAAATTTGCATCATTTATATCCCTACTCATATCTACTTTTTCTAAGTTTGTTTGACTCATCTATCTAAATTTAATCCAGTCTGCCTTATTAAAATTCAACTTTTTCCCAAGTTTTATATTCTTATTATTTAGATTCAGTCCCACTCTTATTGTTATGGGATAATGATCACTACCTATTGTAGATGTTTTATCAATGAACCATTCACTAATACCAGCTAAAACATTTGATACAATTTTTAAATCAATAGTTGATTCCATCCCTGTTCTTATATTGATTCTTGTTCCCCTTCCATCATTAATACATACCAGATTTTTCATTTCCATTAATTCTNCAATGCTGCTGTTGGTGTGGTTTTAAATGCTCCAGTACATAATCTTAGTGCCTGATGTTGGATAATGTCTAATTTAACCAGATGTGTTTTAGCTGCTGAACCGTAAACTAAACAACCAAAGTCTATGTTGGATCTTATCATACCTGTGTATATCTGTTTTAGTGATTGTCTATCTGCTCCCCAGTCACTGCCAGCCAAACATCTCAAAATATTCAAAACTTTTTGAATATGTATATGCATTTTAATTTTTCATCAAACCATAATCCTAAAAATTTTATACACTTTACCTGCTCTAACTCTTGATTATATAATTTCAATTTTATTTCCTTTATTTTTTTCTGAGTAAATATCATTACTTTCGTTTTATCAACTGAGAACTTAAATCCCCATTGCAATGCCCATTTCTCTATTTCAATAATAACCTCTTGTAATTTTTTAACAATAAAATCTACGTTTTTCTCTCTTTTCCAAACAGCTCCATTATCTGCAAAAAGTGAACAACCCATATCTTTTCCAATATCTTTAAATACGTCATTTATCATAATTGAAAACAGTAATGGACTTATAATACTCCCTTGTGGAGTTCCATTTTCTACTACATATTTTCCTGAGATAACTTCTCCTATTCTAACTTGTATTTTCCTGTTTGATAAAAAGTCTTTAATCCATTTAAATATTCTCCCTCTAATANCTACATATTTTCCTGAGATAACTTCTCCTATTCTAACTTGTATTTTCCTGTTTGATAAAAAGTCTTTAATCCATTTAAATATTCTCCCTCTAATATCCAACTTGTATAATTAATAATTCATCCACCCACATCATGTCATATGCCTTTTCTATATCAAAAAATACTGCTACTACACTTTCTTTATTTACTTGAGCTCTTCTAATGTCATGCTCTAAACATAACGTTGCATCATTTGTACTCCTCCTTTTTCGAAAACCACTTTGATATTTTGACATATCCTTTACTATTTAAATAATATACTAGTCTATTATTAATCATTTTTTCCATTATTTTACATAGATTTGATGTTAACGCTATTGGTCTGTAATTTTCTGGGTTTGAATTATCTTTTCCTGGTTTGGCTATTGGTATTATAATTGATTCCTTACAATTCCATGGTAATTTTCCCTCCTCCCAAATTTTATTATATAATTGTAATAATATATCTTTAGATTTTTCACTGAGTTGCCTTATCATTCTATACCAGATTTGGTCTTTACCTGGTGCCGTGTTTTTTGTATTCTTAAGTGCATTATTCAATTCAGCTTTTGTAAACTCAACATTCAACAAATTGTTTGTTTCTTCAACGCTCTGTAATAAATCTTTATATATAATTTTTGTATGTTCTCTTCCTTTTCTTCCATTTTCACTAATATTATTTGAACTATGAATTTTACTAAACGTTCTTGCCAATATTTCAGCTTTGTCTTCATCTCTTGTTATATTTGCATCATCTATTTTTAGTATAGGATATTCAGACTCTCTTTTTATACCATTCATTCTTTTGATTACTTTCCAAATTTTCTCAATTTTTGTTTCTTTCTCTATCGTATTACAGAAATTTCTCCAATATTCTCTTTTTGCATTTTTTATAGTTCTCCTTACTATTGCTTGTTTTCTTTTATAATCAATTAAATTCTTATAAATTGGATTATGTTTGAGTACCTTAAATGCTTTATTTCTTAATTTTATTGTTTCTTTGCACTCATTTGTCCACCATGGCACCATTTTCTTATCAATCTTACTCCCCGATTTCTTTATAGATTGATCTGCTGCTTCCATAATTATCTTACAAATTATTAAATTTGCATCATTTATATCCCTACACATATCTACTTTTTCTAAGTTTGTTTGACTCATATATCTAAATTTAATCCAGTCTGCCTTATTAAAATTAAACTTTTTCCCAAGTTTTATATTCTTATTATTTAGATTCAGTCCCACTCTTATTGTTATGGGATAATGATCACTACCTATTGTAGACTTTTTTTTTATCAATAACCATTCACTAATACCAGCTAAAACATTTGATACAATTGTTAAATCAATAGTTGATTCCATCCCTGTTCTTATATTGATTCTTGTTCCCCTTCCATCATTAATACATACCAGATTTTTCATTTCCATTAATTCTTCTATAACTTGTCCATTTTTATCATTACATTTACCCCACAAAGTACTATTTGCATTAAAATCTCCTTCCAAATATTCGGTTAACTCCTCCATTATATCAATCGTTAATGTTTTTCATGGATTATAAAAATTTATTATTTTGCATTTACCTTTTTCTTACCATATCTCAATTAACACATACTCTAGTTCTTTCCCTTTCCCTAATACTTGATATTGTATCCCTTGTTTTCTAAATATTCCACATCCTCCTCCAACTCCTTCTGATCGATCTCTTCATACACTATCATATCCTTTAATCACAAAATCTAATGTTGTTTTTAACCATGTTTCCTGAACACAAATAATTTCCGGTTGTTCTTCAAGCTCATCAATATAACCTTTAAATTCCTGTCCGTTAGCGATTAAACTTCTAGTGTTCCATTGTAATATTAACATTAACTGTTTTCACCTGATGGTCCTGGTCTCCCATCTTCCTCCAACTTTTTATTTATGTTCTCCCATGACCCCTCTTTAAAGCCCAAAAACTTTTCAGCTCCTCTCACTATTATTTTAATCTTCTCAGTTTTATGTTTGGCTTGGTCAGTGCAGTTGATAACATAAGCTATAAATAATATTAGTTTTTCCACTGGTATTGTGACATTATCTTCTGTCTGTACTTTGCTTTGCTGTGTAGTTTGACTCACTGTTTGTTCAATCTCTCTTGTTTTCTGTTCCTTCACATTTTTAACTGCTTCTGCATAGCTTATGTTTGTAGTTGTTTTAATCTGTACGATTTCTTTTGCTCTCTTCCTTACTTCACATCCTCCAAATGTGACTCTATGATTCCCTCCACAGTTACAACATTTTTCTTGTAGTTCTTCTTTACAATCTTCTAATTTGTAATCTTCTCCACATTTTGGACATCTCTGCTTTCCTTTGCAAACTGCTGCTATGTGTCCATACCTTTGGCATTTGAAACACCGAAGTGGTGGAGGTACATAGGGTCTGACCTGGAAATTGAGGTATCCTATTTTGATGTTTTTTGGCAACTCTTTTTCTTCAAACTCAATAAGGATTGACAAACTTCCAACTCTTTTTTCATCCACTGTTTTTGACAGTCTTTTCAAGTTATTCACTTTTGCACCTACAACACTTCTCTTAATTTTATCAAGATCTTCATCTAAAGGGATCCCATAAATCACTCCTCTAATTTTTTTATTTTCTCCCATGATTTTTTTCTCCAGCACAGATCTTTTGCAAATATTATCCACATTTAAAGCCTTATTTTTTTGTTCTGCATCTTTACATACTATCAATAGGTTTCCGTCTCTCAAAATCTTAACCATTTCAACATCTCCAATTTTCTTTTTAATTTCTCTTGACACCCCAATGGGGCTGATTTTATCCTGTCCTTCCTCGTTTTTCAGTTTTAATATTACTTTAAATTCCTCCCTCACAACTTTCCTCCTCACTATCCTTTCTTCTTCTGAACTACTTCCTTCCAGTTCCCGTTTACTGCCTTGGCTATCACCAATACCCTTTCCTTCATCCATTTTATTTCTTCCCCGACCTCCCCCTCTCCCTCTTCCCACTGGCGTCCACCCTTCAAAATCTCTGTCTTTCTCATTTCCTATTTCCATGTCCATCCGAACCATTGACATACCAGTTTATGCCTAATCCGCCGTTTCCAAAAGTGATGTTTCTGTTTTTGAATTTTCCGCGTCGCTCCAACAAACAACTCTCCAACGTCACGGTCGCTTGCCGGGTTCTCGCCTCGGCTGACAGCTTGGGTGTGTGGATCCTTTTATGCAGAGCTTGATTGATGATTGGACGTGCCGGGTGAGGACCAGCGCTGAGGTAGGACATGAGCATGACGCCGATGGGCGAACGGAGGGGGCGGAGTCTTCCAGCTTGAATTTTTGCTATCAGCTCCATTTTACATATATTTGGTTCTAGATTTGAGACTTGACTTTTGAGATTTTTTTTCCCCAAACACTTGAGAATCGACATGGACTTAGGGGAAGAGAACTTCTGAACATCTAAGTCCATGTCATGATTTATCCACCCCCATGATTTAGAATTACAATTAGAATTGTGTTCATTTTATGCAATGCTGAATTATGCTCCTATAGTCGTGTCAGTCACATGTTGTCGTAGTTTTGGTTTTTTAAGATCCTGGAAAGAGTCCGGGAAAATGAAATACTCCATCATGCATAATGAGGAGGGCCTTATCAAAATATTTTGGCTCTGTGTCCGCTTCACAATGGGATTGTTAGAAAAGCACTTGAAGATTTAATGTGTCTCTGTACCTTCATATCAACTAGGCTTGCAATAAAACCAAAACAAAGGTGAGTTCATGTGTATCAATAGTGAAAATGTTCTGTTCAACAAATACACCCATATTTTTTCTGTGCTTATTTTCCTTTTGCATTTATTACATAATTTCCCTACAAGCAGCTGCTAAAGAAAGCAATTGGTCTAAATTACAATCAAGCTCAAACAGTCATTAATTGTGAAAACAACAACAAAAAAGGTACGTGATTAAAGCTTCAGGAGACTGACTCGGCTCAGCTCCAGGCAATGTGTGAGTTAGAGCATATGTTTGTTTGGTCTAATAGGAAACAGCTTGTTTGGCTTGGAGGTTGATTGTAAAATCTGTGGTGAGTGGTGCATAAAACACTGCATTTTTGTTGTAACTAAAGTGTTGAAATCATAAGAAAATATGAACATGTTTCTACGTAATTGGTGGTTAAGGGTTTAGCAAGTAAAGTGCCTTTAGGATTTATTCTAGTTGGAGTTTCTCATGTTGTTCTTTTTTTCTTCACAAAGTTGTATTTTTGATTCAAAGCTAGCGTTTGTCATGTTTCTTAATGTTTTCAGACCTGAGTCAGATTTGTAATTACAAATGTGTGCAAAACTTTGTTAATTTTCCACTGATGTTGAAAAAACACAATTTTGCTATTGATGTGTTTCCATTAAATAAGAAATGCAGCTGAAAGTAGACATATTAAATTCCTGAAGAAATGTATACATGAACAAGTTTGTTCATGAGATAAGTCATTAAAACACATGCCACTAGTGATGGGTAGATGAGGGGTCATGTAGCGTTTCGACCCATATCAAAACTGTATTGATACTGTGTTGATACTGTGTCACTGAATACTGACACCTGCTGGACATTAAAAATCCCTACAGGCAACGGAGTTGACAGACTGATTTGATGAAGTCTATACAATAAGATTTAAGTCTTTGTATTTTATTGTATATTATATGTTGTATTATGCCATATCTTCAGTTAAATTTAAAATATATTTGATATTCTTAGACACAGTCAATAAATAATGTGAACATGTACCATAAAGTGAAAATTTAAGTGAACGTCTTTGAAATGAAGATGCTTGTGGATTGTTTTTGTTTATTTGTTATTATTATTATTATTATTATTATTATTATTATTTATTTATTTATTTATTTTCAAACATTTTCAATCAAAAAAATACGTTTTTCCAACATTTTGAAATTTAGTCTGTTACACTTTTTTGACACAACTTCTCCTGCTGTAGAAAAAAATGAAGTAAACAATACATTTATATGAAATAATTTATAAAAAAGCAACTGAGTAATTTGTAGAATGGCTGTATACCTGAGTTTATCCTAGGTGTATCTGGGACTTCATTCTGATGCCTGGCCCTACAATGCCTCAGTTTTGAGGAGAAAGTTCTGTCAAACATATGCGACACTTAACCTGCAGAACATAACATGGAAGTAAACTCAGAGTCAATTTCAGCTGAATTTGGATTCAGATAGATCGCCACGAGATACACTCGTTATTACAGATTAATTTTTTTCCCCTCCAATCCTATTTTCATATTTCAGTCTTCTATATTTTATAAAGTAAAAACATTGTATAAACTGATAGGTGTTGCTGTGTAATTTTTTATAGCTGAATAAAAAGTGGAATAAAGGAGACTATGTTGGTGCTGGAAAATAAATGCATTGTGTTCATTCTATTGTGCAAGTTTCTTCATTTAAGATAATATTAGCTTTTAATTTTTTATTAGCACAAGCTAATGCTAGCTTTCTTCTACACCCACTTTTTGATCAAAGATCAATATTGACAGGAAATATTTTATAGTCTTACATACTTACTATTAATTCCCTTCAGTCCAAAAAGTACTAATAATCCAGATTAAGAAATATTCTTTTACTTGTGCTTTGGTACCCTGAAGTTAGACATTTGTCACTAAGGCATTCTTTGAGTTGAAAACTCAAACATTTGGGGTCAAATCTATAACTGTTGTGTTGAATCAACTCTGGGCTGGATCAGTCAGTATTTGAACCATGAATAGTTTACCAAATTGACCCAAATGTGATTGTTTTAATGCAACAGTATTTAGAGTACACTTACAACCTGTCTGACACTGAAAGGACTTCCTTCCCAAGTTGTTTGAGTGAAGGTCAATGTATTTCAGTTGTGCCTTTACATTTTGGTGTCTTTCTGTTTTTGTTTTGTGCGCAAATCAACTCAAACCCTGTTTTCCTTAATTGGCCTCACCTTCATATTTGGATGTTTTGCTATCAAACTTCTTGTGTTTCTTGCACCTTTTTTTCATCAAGTACTTATTCCTTCACTTGGTTTCCTTTGTCTTGTGTGCTATCAAACATCAAAAGAAATGAACAACAGTGGAAATATTCGAATGCTGTTACAGGGGTGAAGACGTCTTTTCATATCAATAAGTTTGTCATTGATTAAGACAATATATTTACATACTTTGTCCTTCAAAAGAAACACTACAAATTTGTATCTATCTTGAAGATAGACACAAATGCGTATCTATCTTCACATCCCATTGTATTCTCAAAATATCTTGTCTTCAGCATGCATTCTACTGATCTACTGTAGAATATTCTTTCATTCAGTTTTGAGCGTGTGTGCAGATGCAGACTGGAGAGTCTTGACAGATGCTTATCACAGAACAATCTTGTCACGCTGACATGTGTCTATAATGTCGCTGGAGCGCTGCTGTTGCAAATATTTAATTACAGCATGGGAGAGCAATCATCACCCTAGTTTAGCCTTGCTAATGACGCTAGTAGAGTTCGCCATTATTACAGTGTCAGACTCACTTATCAAGGACTGTAATCTGGAAAAAAAAAATGCAAAAGAGAGCAGCAGAAGGCGTTATTTGATTAATCGGTGCAGCCAGTGTAAAGTATGTGGCAGGCCCAGAGGGAGTAGACTGAGTTAGGGACAAGCTCCATGGTTGGCTGAAGAAACGCTCAAAGCCTGTTGACAGTCCCAACCTCATTAGAGAACTGCAGTAGACGGAGGCAGCTTTTTGCAGCGCAGTCTGCTGTAATGTGCTTCCACGCAAACATTGGATAAGTAGTGGAGCCTGCTGGTGCATTGTAGCTATGTCGGGCTGCTAGCAGAGCCAAACTCTGTTTGTACTACTGCTTTGACATTCATTATCCTCCTGCTGACTGCAACCCATGGTTTGGTAGTTGAAGCTTTCTACAGTAGAATATAATTATTCTACTGGTAGAATTATTAGCTTAAAACGATTTCTGCTAGGTTTAGAAATGCATTCAACACATCCTTTGTATGTTTGGCTAATTTATTCCATTTACAACAATAGGAATGTTTCAATGCTTTTCAGATTTCATCCAATTACAATCACAAACTTAAATTAGTTTATTTGAGTTTTAGCAATTAATCAAGTTTATTCTCTAGCACTCAGTGTTTCAACCATTTTTCAGTTTTCTGGAAGTTTGTTCCAGATTTGTGGTACATAGAAGCTGAATGCTGCTTCTCCATGTTTGGTTCTGGAGATCCAGCTCAGACCAGAACCAGAAGACCTGAGAGTTCTGGAAGGTTGATACAACAGCAGATCTTGTGGTGCTAAGCCACAATACATTATGGTTTATAAACCAACAACAGTATTTTAAAGTCTATTCTCTGAGCGGCAGAGAATAGACTTTAGTGAGAACACCAACAGCAGCGTTCTGGGTCAGCTATATTTTAGTTTTATAGCATGAAGCTGCATATGAAGAGAGCCTCAATGGCTAAATCTAGTATATTTAAGTAAAATGTGAACTGAACTACAAATGCTGGTAGACATGAATATATTTGCAAGGACCGCAAGTCAAAATATCAACAGTTTCAAAAAGAATGGTGCCTTTATCAGCTTCAGTTTATGCTGGAATGAAACACAGCTTGCACAATATGCTCAAGAAAAATCAATATGTCTGCAGAAAGAATAGGTTCGCAGCTGATCTCCTGCCCTGACCGTGGGGTCCCTCAACCGGGTTGAAACTCTGCACCCTTTTTTTGACATCCTGCAGCTGGGGTAATGTCAGCCAGACCTGACAGAGCATTAACATCTCTCTGCTCCCTAAACGGCTGCGATGGGAGTACGCTACATCCAAAACAGCAGACGGGGCAGTGAAAACAGCACCTGGGTGCCTATTTTTCCCTTCAGCTCAGTGAGAAGGGTAAGGAAATCCTTCATGCCTTATCTGACATCCCAAATACTGAAATGCAGCGAAACACAGGAATGCAGCTTTACATGAGAGAAAAATAAATTACGACTGAATAACTTGTTGCACAATAAAAGAACAGTAAAGTGATGAGCGCCAGGCGCTGGCTTTTTTTTCTCTGAGTGAAAAGTGATGTTAGCAATGCGCTAGGATTGCAGGAGTGAACATAGCAACGCTTCAGTACTCTCCAGAGGGGGGAAAACATTACAGTATTTACAGCCCTTTTCTGCCCTCAAGAAGCTGCCTGAAAAACAGCTCATGTCACTCGCAGATGGGATCTGGGGCCAGACTGATTGCAATGCAAGGCACAATTATCAGAGCAGGATGGCATACAGAGGCAGAGTGGCAGTTACTGCAAAGTGGCCTCCACTGCCTCTTTGCTGCCACGCAGGTGAGTGATGTCAATGTTACGTCCTAACATGAGGCTGGCGGTGTTTTATGGCTCAACTATTATGGTAAATCTTGTGTTACACTGGGTTATTATGCAATAAAATATTTCACTGCATTGTCCTTAATGCTGTATAAACAAGGCAAATAAAATAACAGCTAAATATTGAGAAGATACTTGTAAATGCCTCAGATATTGCCAACATGCAGACATACTTATGAATGTGTGATGTATGGGTGTGAGGAGTGGGTTTCTGTTACATGAGTCAAACAGAGTGCCATTGTTTTGTGCTGCTGTGTTAAAGCTGTGGATAATGCTGCAGAAAAAAAACATCTTTAAAGCCGCTCTGATCGATATTGTTTGTGCTGCCAGTGATTGAAATTCTATTTTGAAAGGAGACGCTTTTGGTGGAAGCCGATAGATTTGTAGACGTATCTGTAACACTGCTACCCAAGTCCAGAGTACACAATAAAAAGGAACGTGTCATAAATGGTGTGTTGTGGTGAGGACGCGGACGCAGGCAGACCCAGGATGTAAGTGAAAATGATTAATTTAATGGTGATTTCCAAGGAACAGGTCAACAGAGGACAGCACAAGGAACCTCTGACAGTGGAACAGACGGCACAGAGAAACTGGCTATACACGACAAGGATCCGTCGAAGAACACAGATAACAAGTGAGACTAAATACACACGGGGTAATCAAGGGAACGAGACGAGACACACCTGGGAAACAATCAACGGGGAAGACACAGAGACGGAGGAGACACAGGAAGCAAACTGAACACAAAAACTCTAAAAATAAACACACAGAAACACAATCATGACAGAACGTTGAAGGTTTTGAATATTATCCATGAAAATATCTCTGAATCCAGCTGGGCTTGCTAACCAACCGACTGCTATAGCCAACAACCAGGCAGAGGGTCTGAAGGAGTCACCATCTTGATGTGGTTTCTTTTCATTATGTACTTCAGATGTGCATTATGGTTACTTGTTTACTTTCACATTTTATCCATAGGCATCAATAACATGGCCCACCTTTTTGGGTGTACCAAAAGGTGGTGATTGATGGGAGTCTATTCAGCCACTGTCCCAGAACAGAAGCACATTTCTGAGGTCAGAATGTAATTATTAGTTTAATATCCGTCCATCCATTCCTGACCAGTGAAAACTATTTGGTTGGTTGCTTCACTCTCTCCAACGAACATAAAGATTTTTAGCTCCTTTATTTCAACTTTCTGGTTACAGTTCATCTTGAGCGATTGAAATGAATATATCTGTAATATGAAAAAACAAAGGCATCCCACAAGCAGGACAGCCAACAAAGGCCCCGGACGCATATCAGAGAGGACACTGCGGCTGCTCTTTAATAAAAGAACAGCACTGACTGAATTTACAGACAAACTGACCTGCTTTTGATTCCGATGCGCTGTCTTTGACCTTGCTCTTATTAGTTTGATGTTCTGTGTGTTCTTACACACACCGTCTTACATTCTCCATGAGCAATCAATACTTGAACTCATACTGTACAGCCACTTCCTGCTGACGATGAAGGCAGAAATTATGTGTTCTGTGATTACGTTTTAGAATGATTGGAAAACATTTAAAATGATTGAAGATATCTTTGTAATTGATTCTCTTACATTCTGAGAAGGACTCTCTAGCTCTTGGACTGCCCATGTCCCAAAGCCCCTTCTGCTTCCCAGTGCTTTATAGCAGGAAACAGCATAGAGAATAGGGAAAGACTTCCAGGCACTGGCTGGTGTGAAGGTTTGAACTGGGTTCTCTGGCTAAGCCTATCAAAGGCAAAGTCTGGAGTGTGAATGTGCGCCTGCATTACTACAACCCAGCACAGGAATAAAAGGAATACAGAACAGGACTTACGATACATACCTCACAGAAAGAGGAACATTAGTTTGAACCAAACGAGAGGTCCAACATATTCATCCAAGCCTTGCTCAGTTTCTTCACATTTAAACCACAAAATATCTATATGTTTCAGAGTTTATGTAAAATATCAAGCAGTGATTGTGAAACTGAATGATGATACAGATTTTTTTTTGCACTTGTTTGCAACTATATTTATTTTGATACCCTTGAATAAAGTCAGGAACAAATCCAGTCTTGATGGAATGGTGAGAACAAAGTCATTGTTCCAAGCATAAAAATCTAGAAAAAACTGCATTGCAATGACACATATCACCCCACTTCTACAGCCCTTATGCTGGCTCAAGAGCTTACATTTTCAAATTGAGAGCAGGATTTCATATCTTTGGAATGTTTGCACTCAACGTCTGCTTTCTTTCAAATACAATCTGCTTAATTCCCCCTATAAGTGCAGTTTTATTATTATCTATTCAGGACGCAGAAATAAAATCTTACTGGAACTCAAAAATATGCACTTATGTAAAGATATATACCTCCAACCTGACATGAATAATATGTCTGAATATTAAGTATTGAAGGAAAAATACTATTTCTTTTAAGGTTATATGCAGATTACAGTTACCAACTCAGTTATCTTAAACAATTGTGTGTTGAAGGTAACAGGGGAATTATTATTTCAATACTGCTACATTGTTTTCATGTGAAGTTAATCAAAAACACTTCTACATAAAATACAATCATAATCAACTAACTAGTGAAATCACCAAATCATTCAATGATAATTAAATTATTTTTTAAGTATCAGTATCAGCAATAATAGTCAGTATTTACTTGGTATCAGATCAATCCCAAAACTCCCAGTATCACACAACCTTAATACACCTACAGTAGAGCTAGCAGGGGCGCCGCCAGGAATCATGAGCCCCCTGACAAAAAAATTTGTTTGGGCCCTCCTGCGCAGCTGCTGTTACAATTTTTTGAATCTATTTGACCCATAAAAAGCCAGGCACAATTTTAAAGGCTAGCATCTGCCTTGCTTTCTTTAGTTCAATACTGATAATTAGCACAATACCCAGATAGCACACGACGTTAAATCAACGTTGAATTATAGTCAGAATGGTTGATTTTTGGTTGAAGTCGAAAACTGACGGTGGATCAGCCATCAAACAACCATCCAATTCTAACCGTTGAAACTGTGTCAATGAATCAATGTTGTTTTGTGGTTGAAATCTAATGAATGAAATGCCGATGTCTGATCAACGTCTGATCAGTGTTGAATCAATGTTGAATCAATGTCAGCTGTTTTGCCACACACCTTCCCCTCCTCTCCTCCTCGTCAGAGCTCTGGGTGAGAGCATTTTATTACTGTGCGGGGGTTATCACATTTTTAATAACACTGTAGAGGATAGTGAGTGGTGATTCCTTTCTGTACATTTTTTTACTTGTTAATAAAAATTCTTACTGACTGTTTGTGTGTGATATATTGACACGAAAACATCTATAACTTACTACAAGGATTGGGGCGGTCCACCCCTACCGTTTATGAGTGGGATGGCCCAAGCACACAGCCACTTCGCTGTTGGCTTGTTTGCGAAAGATGTTAATTCAATGTTGAATTATCATCACAAAGGTTGAATTTATGGTTAAGGTCAATGACAGAGGCTGGGTCACCCATCAAACAACCATTCAATTCTAGCCAATTAACTAACGTTGAAAATGTGTCATTGAATCAATGTTGATTTATTGTCGATATCCATTGATTGAAATGCCAACATCGAATCCAGTGTTTTTTAGTACCGGTCCTCCAGGCACACTGCCCTGCAAGTTTTAGGCATTTCCCTAATTAAGCACACATGATTTTAATTGACATCTGATTAACAGGGTTTTGCTGAACTGAAAACACGCAGGTCAGTTTGCCTTGAGGACAAGGTTTGGGGAAGAACTGCACATGATGGCAATTCAACACTGAATTAATATCTTTTGCCAACAAGCCAACAGCGAAGTGGCTGTGTGTTTGGGAGATCCCACTCATGTAAATACCAGGGGTGGACCGCTCCACTCCTTGTAGACGTTTTTGTGTCAATATATCACACACAAACGGTCAGTAAGAATTTTTATGAATAAGTAAGAAAATGTACAGAAATGAATCTTCACCCACTATCCTTTACAGTGGTTAATTTAAAATGTGATAACCCTCGCTCAGTAATAAAATGCTCTGACCCAGAGCTCTGATGAGGAGAAGACGGGAAGGTGTGCGGCAAAACAGCTGACATTGATTCAACATTGGTCAGACATTGGCATTTCATTCATTAGATTTCAACCACAAAACAACATTGATTCAATGACACAGTTTCAACATTAGTTAATTGGCTAGAGCTGGATGGTTGTTTGATAGTTGATCCACCGTCAGTTGTCGACCTCAACCAAAAACCAACCATTCTGACTATAATTCAACGTTGATTTACCATTGTGTGCAACCTGAGCAGTTTGTTGCATCCCTCCTCACCTCTTCATCTCCCACTACTCCCTCCCAAACCTCCCCCCACCTTTTGCAAATCACCTTTTGCTCTATTTGTCTCTGGTGTGTTAAATAAACCTGATCCTCCCTGAGTTTTATCTTTAGGTTTTCTGATAAACAGCCCTTTATTTTAAATATTGATTCCCTCATTTTAACATGAGTGCATATCATAAATCCTACACTATACTGCAGCTTGATAGGTAAATGCAGTTGTATATGTAAACATTAAGATAAATATTAATTTAACAGTGAGTGTATATGGGGAACTATATGGTTTGTATTTGTTCTCAGACCTGTAACCAGTACACTGTTTAATCTTTCAGTGTCTTTCAGAACTTTTCAAATGTTTATCATATTTCTAACTGGCACCTTCCTCACTTTTATTTTTGTTTTTCAGCTGTTGCTCTGCAGTTTGACCGAAAGCTGACTTTTGCGGACTGCAGCGAACCTGTCAAGAAGTGGCTTCATTACGCGCCACAACGAGAGGAAGACACCGCAAGGAATCAAAGTGACGCCAACCAGAGTCAAACTGGGGTTACCACAACTTGTACAGTTTCCCTAGTTCATACAGTACAAAGCTTAACCTCATGGACTCAGTTCTTCTGTGGACAATAGACTGTTGTTCTGACAGTCAAAAAGGAGTCAAATATGTTTAAAGATCTGTCCCTTTTTTCTTGAATAAAATGTTATATCAAACCTGTTACGACCTGGCTCGGCCAGGGGAAAGGGAAGTAACATTAAAAAAAACCTAGATGTTAAGGTTTAACAAGTTAGGGGTTTATTGTTTGGGTTTTGACAAAAATAAAAGGTAAAAATTAACAATAATCAAAATGTAGGGACTTACAACAAAGTGTGCTAAATAAAACAAAATCCACAAAACAATCAGAGTTGTAAACCAAAAATCTTAACCAAACAAAAATGGACTTTCATTTTTTGTTACAACAAAAAAACTACAAATCTCCAACAGAGATACAATGATCCCCCACAGGGACAAGACAAGTTACACAAGCTATCAAAGCTAATAAAAGCTACCAGAGCTAGCAAAAGCTAACAAAGCAAGTTTACAGCAGTAAACAAACACCCAACAAAGTGGCAAGCTGTCTGAACAAAGAAACAGCNGCTCAGTAATAAAATGCTCTGACCCAGAGCGCTGATGAGGAGGAGAAGAGGGGAAGGTGTGTGGCAAAACAGCATACATTGATTCAACATTGGTCAGACATTGTCATTTCATTCATTAGATTTCAACCACAAAACAACATTGATTCAATGACACAGTTTCAACGTTAGTTAATTGGCTAGAGCAGGAAGGTTGTTTGATAGTTGATCCACCGTCAGTTGTCGACCTCAACCAAAAACCAACCATTCTGACTATAATTCAACATTGATTTACCATTGTGTGCAATCTGAGTAGTTTGTTGCATCCCTCCTCACCTCTTCATCTCCCACTACTCCCTCCCAAACCTCCCCCCACCTTTTGCAAATCACCTTTTGCTCTATTTATTTGTCTCTGGTGTGTTAAATAAACCCTGATCCTCCCTGAGTTTTAAGTTTAGGTTTTCTGATAAACAGCCCTTTTATTTTAAATATTGATTCCCTCATTTTAACATGAGTGCATATCATAAATCCTACACTATACTGCAGCTTGATAGGTAAATGTAGTTGTATACATAAACATTAAGATAAATATTAATTTAACAGTGAGTGTACATGCAGAACTATATGGTTTGTATTTGTTCTCAGACTTGTAACCAGTACACTGTTTAATCTTTCAGTGTCTTTCAGAACTTTTCAAATGTTTATCATCTTTCTAACCGGCACCTTCCTCACTTTTATTTTTGTTTTTCAGCCGTTGCTCTGCAGTTTTACCAAAAGCTGACTTTTGAGGACTGCAGCAAAACTGTCAAGAAGTGGCTTCATTACGCGCCAGAACGAGAGGAACACATTGCAAGGAATCAAAATGACACCAACCAGAGTCAAACTGGGGTTACCACAACTTGTACCGTTTCCCTAGTTCATACAGTACAAAGCTTAACCTCATGGACTCTGTTCTTCTGTGGACAATAGACTGTTGTTCTGACAGTCAAAAATGTTTAAAGATCTGTCCCTTTTTTCTTGAATAAAATGTTATATCAAACCAGTAACGACCCGGCTCGGCCAGGGGGAAGGGAAGTAACATTAAAAAAACCTAGATGTTAAGATTTAACAATTTAGGGGTTTATTGTTTGGGTTTTGACAAAAATAAAAGGTAAAAATTAACAATCAAATGTAGGGACTTACAACAAAATGTGCTAAATAAAACAAAATCCACAAAACAATCAGAGTTGTAAACCAAAAATCTTAACCAAACAAAAATGGACTTTCAGTACAGGTTACAACAAAAAAAACTACAAATCTCTATCAGAGATACAATGATCCCCCACAGGGACAAGACAAGTTACACAAGCTAATAAAAGCTACCAGAGCTAGCAAAAGCTAACAAAGTAAGTTTACAGCAGTAAACAAACACCCAACAAAGTGGCAAGCTGTCTGAACAAAGAAACAGCCACCCTTCTCCCAGGATGTCCTTGGTTTTTAAAGGGAGGCCTCAACAGTGATTGGTGGAGCCGGCAATTGATGACCCAATCACGGTAGGCCTCAGGGTGTAGCACAGGACAAGCAGGGCAGCACCCACTTCCAGGTGAAGTCAGTCTGATTAGCCACTGAAAAACAACAAACACACACAGAAAAGGCCACTGGCTGTAACAAAACCCATGTTGTCATTTTTAACCCTTTGTACACATTTTACCCATCATCTGCCAATAATGGTGTGTTTAACACCAGTGAAGAAACTTTTAGTGGTATGTCATGATGTAGACCTATCAGACCTAAAAATGCACATAAATTCTTAGCTTTCATTCAATATAAAATCAACCCAAATCTGCATGTAGATCCACATTCAGATGATAGTTGAATCAACGTTGACTCCTAACTGATTCGATGTAGAATCAACACAAATATGCATGCAGATCCACAGTCAGATGAGTGTTGAATCAACATTGATTCAATGTAAAATCAACAGAAATATGCGTGCAGAACAACGTTCAGATGAAGGCTGAATAAGCATATAAATTGACATACAGATGATGGTTGAATCAACATTGATATAATGTCAGTTATGGTTGAAACCCAAATGTTGAATCAACATACAAGTGACCGACCACTTTCAACGTTGATTCATTGTTTCTGCCTGACATTGATTCAATGTTGTTTCAATCATTCTGTGCTATCTGGGTATTTACTGCTCATGAATTTAACATCCAACAGTCCACATCCAGTATGCAAGTAGGTTGCTTAAATTTTTTCTTAGTTTTAGATTACTGAAATGTCTCCCCACGAGCAACAGTCAAAAGCAACGTGCAACTACAAATAAAGCAATCCAGTCTTCTCAAAAATGCTATGTAGTTTCATTTTATTCAACCTGCAATCAATCTCTTCCATCTCTTTGCTGAATTACTAATACTAGTTAAAGCAATGCACCGTTCTGACCAAAAACAACCAATCAGAACTAGTAGGACGCTCTTAGCACTGTCAACCAGCCTCATTCACTCACTGCTAAATGTGCTAATGGTGGAGAAGAAACTGTTTATCTGCCGACATTGGTAGCTATGCTAACTAAGCTGAGCATTCACAGTTTGAATCTGCACAGCTCTGTTCTATGCTAGCTGCAGCCCGGCACAAATCGAGGAGGAGGAAGGATGAGCAGCACCACTTGAGATTGTGATTGACAGCACTAAAGCTCTCCTGCCACTGACTGGTTGTTTCTAGCACTGGGAGAAGGCAGAGGAAATAGATTTTTCACAGATTACCTCTCATACCATACTGTCACAACTAGGGTTGCCACCTTTCAGAAATTTAACTAAGCGACGCTCGCCCCTGTGCATCGCCTTACTCTCATGGGGTGGGACTTCCACTGCAGTGATAGACATTATTTTATGGCAGTATTTTTTGTTTTTAAAAAGTGATCCCTAGAGCAATCATTCATGCATAGTTGGTTAGAGTACCCCAAAATTGTACTCCAATCAGAGTAGCATACCTTAAAAGCACACTTAATTAAGCAAGTGTAAAAAGTATTTGGTAAACTACTCAAGTACTGATCAACTGATCATAACACCTGATTTAATATTCAAAATATGTCATCAGACAGCCAAAAGTATAAAAGTTATGTGAACATTCTGGTACTGTAAAGAATATTACTAAAATATTTATAGAAATAAGCAGTTAGGTTTGGAGGCTGGTTCTAGACCAAATTTACCAAGGGGCCAGGATAGTTGGTGTTTTTCCACAGCGACACTTGAAAAAGAATGGGGCGATAAAAAAAAACAGAGCAATATTTCATCATTTGATATAAGTGAGCCAAAGAGCCACTTTTGTCTACAGAGATCTAGGTTGCAGATCCCTGGCAGATGGAAAGTATGATCATATACAGCAGCTAAAAGTGCAGCACTATAATTTTTAATTCGTTGTTAAAGTAAAATTGTGAAGGTTAAAAAAAAGTGATCCACCACTGAGTATTAACATAAGACATGTATTTAGTATAACTTCTTTGGTTCCCCGTTGGCCCTCATCTAGAACCACCCAAGGCTGCAGGTCTGGGTCTGGTGCATTAGTAATACATTAAATGACCACTGAACAATGAATTCATAAAATATATCAACATTTCAAAATAAAACCTACAGAAAGCCCTAACAAACCTTTTTAAAGTAGGAAATATTTATGTATTTACTGTTAATCTCTAAATATTCAGAGGTGGATTTTTTTAACCGTCACAATTTTACTTTAACAATGAATTAAAAATCATAGTGCTGCACTTTTAGTTGCTGTATTGAGATAGGATCATACTTTCCGTCTGTTAGATCAGGGACCTGCAACCTGAATCTCTGGAGACATAAGTGGCTCTTTGGCTTACTTGATATATCAAATAATGAAATATTGCTCTGTTTTTTCTTTGTTTCATTCTTTTTTAAGTGTTGCCATGAAAGAACACTCACTACCCTGGCCCTCATGATAAATTTGATCTAGAACCAGTCTCCAAACCTAACTCCTCACTTGTATAAATATTTTAGTAATACAGTAATACAATACCAGAATTTTCACATAACTTTTATACTTTTGGAGCCCTGTTTGAGGACACATTTTGATTATTAAATTAGGTGTTATGATCAGTTACTCAGTACTTGAGCAGTTTACCAAATACATTTTACACTTGCTTAGTTAAACATGTTTAAGGTGTGCTACTGTGATTGGAATACAATTTTGGAGTACTCTATGTTTGCATGATTGCTCTCTTGATCCCTTCTTTTTTAAGGTTTTGTTGGCTATAGTTGCCTTTATTTGGAAGTAGTTTGACAGGATAATGAGAGGGGGAAGACATGCGGCCTGCAATCACCGCCACGATGACTAAGGCCTCAATATATGGGTTGTGCTTTGCGCCTGCGCCATCATAGCACCCCCTCTGGATCACTTTTTAAAAACAAAAAACACTGCCATAAATATTGTCAATGGCTGCAGCGGCCATCCCACCTCATGAAAATAGGGTGACACGCCGTGGTGGGCGTCCCTTATTTTGATTTCTGAAAGGTGGCAACCCAAGCCACGATGGACACATTTTTTTGAATTGCCTGTGTTCATCCTCACTAACACTATTCAGCCTAGGATTTGTGTCTTCCCTCGCACGTCTGTATCTTTATGAGAGGTTTTACTTCTAAGCAGGGGCGTGGTAAAGGGAAAACTGATGACAATTCTAGGGGCCCTGACCAACAGGGGGCCCTCCACAATTTAATTATTTATTTTTTGTTCATAGAAATAAAAACAAAAAATCGGGGCCCTGTCAATTACAAAATTAATCATATTGTATTTTGAAAGATTGTTTTTAGCAGTAAAAATTCAATGTTCCCACTCCCGGATCATAAAACACACATCCATATTTGCCCTGAATCCCCCCCCTCCCAACTACCCTGGGAGCGTCACTTAGTTTAATCTCTGAAACATGGCAACCCTAGCTAGTTGAGACAGTATGGCAGTGGTTCCCAAACTTTTTCTCCTG
>NW_006800878.1:21116-23480 GCF_000485575.1 Poecilia formosa | reverse complement strand
CAGAGCCAAGCCGAGCCGGGTTGTTGAAGTAGAGCTGGTGGAAAAGGGGCACAAAGTGGCAAGCTGTCTGAACAAAGAAACAGCCACCCTTCTCCCAGGATGTCCTTGGTTTTTAAAGGGAGGCCTCAACAGTGATTGGTGGAGCGGGCAATTGATGACCCAATCACGGTAGGCCTCAGGGTGTGGCACAGGACAAGCAGGGCAGCACCCACTTCCAGGTGAAGTCAGTCTGATTAGCCATTGAAAAACAACAAACAAACACAGAAAAGGCCACTGGCCGTAACAAAACCCATGCTGTCATTTTTAACCTTTTGTACACAGTTTACCCATCATCTGCCAATAATGGTGTGTTTAGCACCAGTGAAGAAACTTTTAGTGGTATGTTATGATGTAGACCTATCAGACCTAAAAATGTACATAAATCCTTAGCTTTCATTCAATATAAAATCAACCAATGTGTTTTCATCCAGACGGCTTCCTGCGCTCCCTCTGCAATGGCACGGCGTCCCCCCAAGGGGGCGCGCCCCACAGTTTGGGAACCTCTGCAGTATGGTATGAGAGGTAATCTGTGAAAAATCTATTTCCTCTGCCTTCTTCCAGTGCTAGAAACAACCAGTCAGTGGCAGGAGAGTTTTAGTGCTGTCAATCACAATCTCAAGTGGTGCTACTCATCCTTCCTCCCCCTCGATTTGTGCCATGCTGCAGCTAGTGCACAAAACTGTGAATGCTCAGTTTAGTTAGCACTGCTGCCAATGACGGCAGATAAATGCTTTCTTGCAATGATAAGTTGTTTCTCCACCATTAGCACATTTAGCAGTGAGTGAATGAGGTTAATTGACAGTGCTAAGAGCGTCTTACTAGTTCTGATTGGTTGTTTTTGGTGAGAACAGTGCATTACTTTAACCAGTAATAGTAATTCAGGAAGGAGATGGAGGAGATTGATTGTTTTCACAGATTATCTGTCTTATAACAAACTGCTACGACATGGTGACAGCTTTGACAAATATAGAGAAAACATATTTTTTCTTAAAGTTATGTACTGCAGGTTGAATAAAATGCAACTACATAGCATTTTTGAGAAGTATGAATTGCTTTATGTGTAGTTGCACTTTGCTTTTGACTGTTGCTCATGGGGAGAGACATTTCAGTAATCTAACAAAAAAAAATTAAGCAATCTACTTGTGTATACTGGACGTGGACTGTTTAATGTTAAATTCATGAGCAGTAAATATTGTGCTAGTATCAATATTGAACCAAAGAAAGCAAGGCAGATGCAAGCCTTTAAAATTGTGACACTTTTTATGGGTCAGATAGACTCAAAAAATTGTAACAGCAGCTGCGCAGGAGAGCCCAAATCTCAGGTAAGACAATACAGTTTAATCAAACTGTTATGTTTTTAGGCTTAACTTTAACCAGTTTGCTCAGGAACAATGAAATATTTTAGTGAACCCAAATATTACAACTAGATGTTACCTGACTTAATATCTGTGTTTAACTAACTGTCATTTGGGAAAGCTCAAATGAGTCGAGTGTTCTCCCGTGGTATACTAAACCTGGACCAGCAGGCGAGGGGAGCTAGGGGAATTAATGCAGCAGGAGCAGACATCTCCGAAAACGTCGGACCAATATTACAATTAGGTGATGCACTGATGAACCAAGCAGAAATGAGAGATTTATACAAGTACATTCTCGCCTATAAACATTGTTTAAATCATGTTGTGTCACGGCTGCTAAGCAACATAACCCCGAGGTGGAGGCTAGGCAGCTCGCTGAAGCCTACAGCTTCTCTCTGCCAATGCTCTCTGCCTTTGCAGGACCCCTCTTCCGTAGACCGGGTCGTTTCTTAAGCCCATGACAGAATAAGCTTGAAAGGAAGTAGACCCTGAATTCAGACACAAAGCTCTAGTGGTCTGGAACACTTATTTTTACATATTTTTTTTGCATCTCTTTTTTGTTTGCGTCTTTGTATTTGTTTTTCTTGTGTTTGCTGCGCGTTTGCACCTGTCGACCACCGTAGTATTTTAACGATTCTGTATTTTAGTTCTGCTGGGGTCCATATGGTTATGTGTATTTGTTATAAGTTGCATTGTGATCATTGTTATGTGTAGAGTCTTATGGGCTTCCCCTGTCTGACTCTGCTGACTTCCACTCACATGTGATGGACCTGTCATGTGGGCGAGGGATCAGGGGAGCAGGAGGACCAGGACCGATGCTGATCTGACAGAAGAGCGGAGAGTTCAGTGTGTGTTAGCAGTGAAGCTATTCAGTTGTGTGTAATGGTTTGTTAGAGGCGTGAGCTGCCGCCTCAGGAATAGTAGCTCGCTCTTATTTATAATAAACCCTGTTGGCAGTTCTACATCTGCG
>NW_006800878.1:19613-20997 GCF_000485575.1 Poecilia formosa | reverse complement strand
CAGTGAGTGAATGAGGCTAATTGACAGTGCTAAGAGCGTCCTACTAGTTCTGATTGGTTGTTTTTGGTCAGAACGGTGCATTACTTTAACCAGTAATAGTAATTCAGGAAGGAGATGGAGGAGATTGATTGTTTTGACAGATTATCTGTCTCATAACAAACTGCTATGACATGGTGACAGCTTTAACAAATATGGAGAAAACATATTTTTTATTAAAGTTATGTACTGCAGGTTGAATAAAATGCAACTACATAGCATTTTTGAGAAGTATGAATTGCTTTATGTGTAGTTGATCTTTGCTTTTGACTGTTGCTCATGGGGAGAAACATTTCAGTAATCTAACAAAAAAAAATTAAGCAATCTATTTGTATACTGGATGTGGACTGTTTAATGTTAAATTCATGAGCAGTAAATATTGTGCTAGTATCAATATAACCAAAGAAAGCAAGGCAGATGCAAGCCTGCCTTTAAAATTGTGACACTTTTTATGGGTCAGATAGACTCAAAAAATTGTAACAGCAGCTGTGCAGGAGAGCCCAAATCTCAGGTAAGACAATACAGTTTAATCAAACTGTTATGTTTTTAGGCTTAACTTTAATCAGTTTGCTCAGGAATAATGAAATATTTTAGTGAACCCTAACATTACAACTAGATGTTACCTGACTTAATATCTGTGTTAAACTGTCATTTGGGAAAGCTCAAATGAGTCGAGTGTTCTCCCGTGGTATACTAAACCTGGACCAGCAGGCGAGGGGAGCTAGGGGAATTAATGTAGCGGGAGCAGACATCTCCGAAAACGTCGGAGCAATATTACAGTTAGTTGATGCACTGATGAACCGAGCAGAAATGAGAGATTTATACAAATACATTCTCGCCTATAAACATTGTTTAAATCATGTTGTGTCACGGCTGCTAAGCAACATAACCCCGAGGTGGAGGCTAGGCAGCTAGCTGAAGGCTACAGCTTCTCTCTGCAATGCTCTCTGCCTTCGCAGGACCCCTCTTCCGTAGACCGGGTCGTTTCTTAAGCCCATGACAGAATAAGCTTGAAAGGATGCAGACCCTGAATTCGGACACAAAGCTCTAGTGGTCTGGAATACTTATTTTTATTTTTTATTTTTTTTGCATCTCTTTTTTGTTTGCGTCTTTGTATTTGTTTTTCTCGTGTTTGCTGCGCGTTTGCACCTGTCGACCACCGTAGTATTTTAACGATTCTGTATTTTAGTTCTGCTGGGGTCCATATGGTTATGTGTATTTGTTATAAGTTGCGTTGTGACTACTGTTATGTGTAAAGTGTTATGGGGTTCCCTTGTCTGACTCTGCTGACTTCCACTCACTTGTGATGGACCTGTCATGTGGGCGAGTGGATCAGGATCAGGGGAGC
>NW_006800878.1:15412-18417 GCF_000485575.1 Poecilia formosa | reverse complement strand
AGCCTACACCTTTTCGATTACTTGACTTTGTTTTGAATTTCATTGATTGCAGTTGGAGGGTGGCTCGAATGTAACAACCCTTAACTTCTGCCAATACCACGTTCTACTGTATTACAACGGGCCAGTCAAAGCCCAAATCTAAGTTCAATTGAGAACTCATCTAATTTCACTGAGGTGACCAGCTTTGGAAGCAAAAGAGGCTAACTTTTTATCTTTTTAATAACTTTATGTTAAAAACTGATGGAGACTTGCAAGACCTGCAGATTCACTGCAGCAAACAGAGGCTCTACTAAATGTTGACTGACTAGAGGAACTGAATACAAATGCATGATACACTTCTAGATTTCAAGTATATAAAAAAAATCTAAACCATGTATTATTTTTCTTAAACTTATTTGTTATACATTACTTTGTGATGGCTTATCACATTAAACTCCATAAAATTAATTAAGGTTTGTGATTTTACCACAACAATATACAAAAAAGGTCAAGAGACATGTTTAATTTTCAAAGGCATCATAACTGTAAGGATTCCATGACGCCCTCTGCTTTAACTTCTTTTCTTTACCTTTGGTATAAACAGAATTATTGAGACGCTATTAGTACTGAGCCACGGGGCAAAAATAATTCCTGTAATAAACATGTGGCAAGTGTACCTAAGAATCATTAAAACTGTATTATCCCTTTAGCACATCGCTGCCCAGTCATTAGCTTTCATGGCAGCACTCAGACGCTCCTCACCCAATAACTGATCATGGTTGCGTGCACACATCACTGTGTCAAGCCCTTTGTCCTCCAGTTGCACCATGGAACTCATTTGCAGCTGGTGAGAAGTGTGCAGTGGCAACCACAAACACACCAATTAAACTGACATTCAGCTTTCTGCTCGCTTGTCTTTCAAAACGCAAGAGGGCCCACTCTCTACAGCCCAATGAAGGGAAGTTCACAAGTGAAATCCCTCGATCCCAGGCAGTGAGCAGAAGAAATAATTACTGGTCAACACATTTGATTTGTTGGAGAGTTGCATTCCCTTGGTTTAGTTCTGAAATACTCCAGGGTGTGACGCACATAGTTTTCCACATACTTTGTTGCATGCACTGCAGGCCAGGCTTGGTAATACAATGTATTTAGTCTTGGTCAAAGTTTATGGAAAATACTTTGGCCAGTTCTTTGATTAACATAATAGATCAAAGGAGCATTTCTCCATCTTTAATGATTTAAATATCAAATGAAATCTTGAGACAGACAGATTGACGACACTCTTGTTGGATAGAGAGGGAGAAAGATTGAAGACAAACCCGATATGCCCCTGATATCTGTGACTGAGATCCTTCTTGGCGCTTGGCGATAGGCGAGCCACCCGCGGGCTTTGAATATCAGTCGATGGGGATGCTGAAATAATGAAACAAAACGGAACTTGTATTTATGTAAAGTGCAGCAATGTCATTTAGAAAATATGATACTGATGATGCCCAGGCCTTACTCAGTCAAATTTGAGCTTGCCATAAATGGGCATTTTACTGCAGATCAGTCCTCAGCTGTGAGGTCAGATGGCATCTCTTCCAGCACTAAACACAACCCTCAAGCCATTTTGCTAACTAAACAGAGATCTTTGTTTAACATCCCAGGGTTAGGGTTATGGTAAAGTTAGGTTTACACAATGTCTACAGCAGCGTCTGTAGAAACATAATTTATCAGTACTAATAAATGATCAAATAAGTAATTATAGCCTTTTATAGTAATGTTCAAGTTGCCAGTTATTTAGCCTCACTGCTCCTGTGCAGCTACAGCATCTTTATGAGTAAAAGTAACAAGCCTGTGTGACACATGTGATGCTATACCTGACTGCTAAATTGCATATGTAAACTGGAAAATCTCTTAAAAGGTCAAGTTCTCCCTTCTTGGTGTTGCAGCATTTTAGATAATTCGATTTCAGACAATAAATAATTTTCCCCTCAATTTCACAAGACATTTTCAAAAAAGAAATGTTTTTGAAACTGAAATAAAGATGAAAATATGCCATGGAGAGTATCATGATTTTTTTATGCTGTGATTAGAGCAAAAACACGAAACCAGCATAAAATTTTAAAAGTAGCATCTATTTTTGTAGTCTGAAAAAAAATGCTGCGAAGATTTTTTTTTTCTTTTTTTGAAGCCTTACCTGAGTTTGAATGTGTCTCTTCAGCATCATTTGAAAGAAGACAATTTATTATTGACCTTGTAACATGAGTTACCCTTTCACTGTAGCCCAGAACTGAGCTGTTGCTTTCACACAATGGACACTTATTGCCCTGTTTGGATTCTGATTAGATTTTTAGACAAAATTAATAAAAATTAAACTTTAAATTAAAGCATTTGCAGCTTTTGCATTCTCATTCTTGACTTTTCCCGTGTGTAATGTTTTATTAATACGATGTAAAGACCTTTTCAGCTTCCTTAATGCATAGCCTTTATGTTTTAGTGAAACCAATCTGTACTATGGACTCTTGGATTTTAACTATAGCCAGCACTTTGATTTGAGTGTATTTTTTTGTATGCTCACGTACGTTCCTTCCTAAGGGGGAAGAGCGGGGGGGCGCCAATTTATGTTTTCGCATCCACCAGAATAATGTGCCGTTGCACCACTGGGGCCGGCCTATGCAATACATGGCAGGAACCTACTGTTCTACACCTAATAAACGGTCTCTT
Organism: Poecilia formosa; assembly: GCF_000485575.1. Taxonomy (NCBI): domain Eukaryota; kingdom Metazoa; phylum Chordata; class Actinopteri; order Cyprinodontiformes; family Poeciliidae; genus Poecilia; species Poecilia formosa. The sequence continues at coordinate 15,729 of NW_006800878.1, read as the reverse complement.
TATCAGTGAAAATGCATTACTGCATTCTCACTTATTAAGATCCTGCTCACATTTTTCGGTCATTAATTACTTCTGCTATCTTCAACTAATTGTGCTAATTCATATATCAAAACGTTCAGCTTCTTCTGGAGATTTCTGCTATGACTTTTGCTAAAATTCACTATTGTACTTTTTGAAATAATTGCCCTTTTTTGCAAATGTTTTGCCCCATTGCAATACATGGTGGAATTCTCTAACTGTTGTCAGTTGCTATAGTGTACACTCTAATAACTGCCGTTTTTGAACATTTAATGCTTTTTGACAAACAAAATGATGCT
>NW_006800878.1:10274-15402 GCF_000485575.1 Poecilia formosa | reverse complement strand
GTCTGTAGAAACATAATTTATCAGTACTAATAAATGATCAAATAAGTAATTAAGGCCTTTTATAGTAATGTTCAAGTTGCCAGTTAGGATGTATTATTTAGCCTCACTGCTCCTGTGCAGCTACAGCATCTTTATGAGATGCGCCAATTTATGTTTTCGCATCCACCAGAATAATGTGCAGTTGCGCCACTGGGGCCGGCCTATGCAATTGTAACAGAGTTACAAATGTACTTTTTATTTAAATTATAATTTGTAAATCATTTTATATTGTGAATATGTGAATTTTATCTTATTTAGTTATTATTTGTTGTTTTGCCTGCGGGGGTCGCCTTTCTACACTTTGCCTCGTTTGTGTCTCCTGGGCTTCCGTAGCTCGGTCCGCCCTCATAGCATCTCCGCTTCCCCCTTTCCCCTCACAGCATTGTTCTGCGCTGCTGTGGGTAAGTCAGACAAGTTCACTGCTGCGATATATGTTTATTTTCTGTACGGATGTTGTTGTTTATGTTGAAGTTTTATCATATGATGTTTATTGTTTGTTAATGTGTTATTTTGCAGTTTTTACCATCATTGTGGGTTTTTATAACCAGTTTTATTATAATTTTCTTTCTTTTATTTTGGCGCGAAAAACCGGTGCTAATCCAGCACACTCCGGTTGAACATTGTTTTTATTTTCACATTTAGGCTGGAGTGCAAGGAGATTAGTGTCATGAAAGTGGGGTTGTTGGTGGTGAGGAGAAACGCAGAGAACCCAGGTTATGGTGAAGATAATGAATTTAATGATGAAAATAGCTCAACAGTCCATACAGGTAGCACGGCAGAGACTAGCTCACAGCTAAGTACCGGTAGCAACTGATTCACAGGACTAGACACGAGAGCTCACACTTCCAGGACTTTAACAGTTCTACTGGCGAGTGACGGAAACAAACACAAACCAGGACTTAACAGTTCTACTGGCGCGTGATACAAAGCAAAGAACGATGACGAACGACGACAAGGACCCGACGAGGAACACAGACAACAGGAGGGTTTAAATACACACGGGGTAATCAGGGGAATGAGACACACCAGGGAGCAATCAACGGGGAGGACAGGACAGAGACTCACAGGAACACAGGACTGAACACAGAAAACTCAAAAACAAACATACAGAAACACGGAACATGACAGTACCCCCTCCTCAAGGGGCGGCTGCCAGACGCCCAACAGAAAAAGTCCAAACACAAAACCAAAACAACCCAACAGGGCGGGTGGAGGGGCGACGGAAGGAGGGTCAGTCCAGAACAGGGAAAAACAGTCCGGGGGCCGCCCACGGCACCNAACCATTGCATCCAAAACAGAGTTAATTTAACTCTGTTTTGTGAGTTAAAAATTTACTCTGATCCAGTGTTAAACATGTAACTATTTTGAAAGTGTTAATTTAACACATAAGAGTGTGGACTATATAAACGTCAAAAAAATGTTAATATCAACTCTGTGGGAGTTAAATCAACACTGGACTTTTTGCTGTGTGTCTGCAAAGGTCTTCTGCAAACTTTAATCAATTTTAACAATTCATATATCAAAATGTTCTGCTTCTTTTGCTCCTTTATGCTATTTGTTTTGCTATGTTTCACTTTTTAAAATATTTCTGGTTTTGTACCAATTTGCAGTGTTGTGGTCAAGACCACCTAACCGGAGACCAAGACAAGACCAAGACCAGAGCGTATCGAGACCGAGACAAGACCAAGACTTTTAGGGTCCGAGACCAAGTCAAGACCAAGACCGAAGGAAGTCGAGACTGAGTCAAGACCAAGACCAGTGCCCCGCGCTACAGGACACGATAAAATGGTGAAATATGATCAAAATTGCTTCTCAAATTGATCTCAAAGATCAATATTCTCATAAAAACACCTAGATATTAAATACTTAATACATTTTACCAATATTAAAAGCAGAACAAAATTTGTTCTGCTTTGCTTCCATCTTTGTGCTACAATCCGCGGTGGTCTCGGGCCATCCCTAAAAAGATAACGCCCTGGGTGTTTGCCCATATTGCTCATGTCAGAAACCATCACTATCTGCACCATTAAACATAGCAATTGAGGCAATGCCCTGATGGTAAATAACGCTCAACTATAAACACTGACCAAGGAGCAACAAACAAGAAGTAACCAAGCACAAGGCGCATTCTCACGGCTGTTTCACTAGTAACAGCAATTTTTCTAGTTACCATAGCAACGGAGCCCAGAGCCGCATGGAGCTGTTTTCCAGGGGTATTATGGTCTGTTTGTCATCTCTCAGCCGCAATGCATTGTGGGAAAAATAAATATTTCCTTTGACTATTTCGATTTTGTTTATATAAATGTATTATTTCTCAGAATTTCTGAATGTGAGTTAAAATCCTGAGTACGAAGGTTGAAAATTTGCTAGAAAAAACAATTTTCACTCTTTATTGTTTGTTTTTGTTGTTGTTGTTTGCTTCGCACCGTGAGTGAGAACCCGATGTGCGAAGTTGATAGTTGTCAGTCCGAAGATTCAACAGTACACACCCACGTCTTTTATTTGAGTGGGAAATATTTTCTTTTTATGTTTTACACACATTCTTCATCATCTTCTCTTTTATTACAAATATAAAATCAGGTGAGTTTTTGGCTGTATATTTAAGAGAACAAATGCCAGAATTACTTTAAAATGTTTGACCTCATGTCTTACAATGCATTGTGGGAAAAATAAAGATTTCCTGGGATTATTGCTGTTTTGCTTACATAAATGAATGTCACAGTCAGACTGTTGTCCAGCTTTTGTGCTGTGGCGCTGGACCAAGTCACCCTTGATCCAGCACATCAGGCTTGCATGGATGTCCTTGTAAAAATTATTTATTAGATCACCATCTATTTTAACCAGTCATCATAGTTTTCACGTCATCCATTGTACATAACATGTATGCACTGAACGGTGGGGCTCTCCCTGTGGATACTGTCTGTGTCTTAACAAGCACAGTGAGCTGAACAAGAGAGAGAGGAGACTGAGTGTAAAGTCCCGAGCCCTTAATGAGTTCTCAATGGAAAGAAGTACTTTCGTGATCTGTTCTCACATAAACAAACATGCAACAGCTCAATATCATAAGCAACACACACTTCATGTTCTTGAAGACTTGGTGTTCTGGACAAACCACTTGATTACTTCATGTTTCGACTATTATGATTTCTGCTACATCCAAGATAAACAGTGTAGCAACAGCTTTAAGTGTTGTACCTATCTTGATGTAGGAACGACTAAACCAACTGCAGCTCTCTCAGACGTTGGGGCGGCAGTGCAAAGGTTCATCTAACCGGTGCATAAAAATTAGAATTACATTCTAATGACTGATTCATATACAACATGTTATTTTAGATATTTTCCCGTCTGGTGATTCATGTAAAACAGGTCTGAATCTAAACGTCTAAACCCTCTTCACACTATTGGGTGTTTGCATTTTGTTTTTATGGTGCAGGATGACACAACGCCATTGGAAAATAACAATCTTGAATTGATCCTTTGTTTAATCCCCTAAGAAGCAAGACTTCACCAGATTACTTGTATATGTCCATAAAAACTCATGCACATGAGCAGGAGCGCTGCCAGGAATCGTGGGCCCCCTGACTAAAAAATTTGTTTGGGCCCCCCTGTGCAGCTGCTGTTACAATTTTTTGAGTCTATTTGACCCATAAAATGCATCACAATTTTAAAGGCTTGCATCTGCCTTGCTTTCTTTCGTTCAATACTGATAATTAGCACAATATTTACTGCTCATGAATTCAACATCCAACAGTCCACATCCAGTATGCAAGTAGGTTGCTTACATTTTTTCTATTAGTTTTAGATTAATGAAATGTCTCCACATGAGCAAGTCAAAAGGAATGTGCAACTACACATAAAGCAATCCAGACTTTTAAAAATGCTATGTAGTTGCATTTTATTCAAGCTGCAGTACATAACTTTAATAAAAAATATGTTGTCTCCATATTTCTTAAAGCTGTCACCATGTCGTAGCAGTTTGCTATGAGACAGATAATCTGTGAAAACAATCAATCTCCTCCATCTCCTTCCTGAATTACTATTACTGGTTAAAGTAATGCACCGTTCTGACCAAAACAACCAATCAGAACTAGTAGGACGCTCTTAGCACTGTGAATTAGCCTCATTCACTCACTGCTAAATGGTGAAGAAACAACTTATCATTACAAGAAACTGTTAATCTGCCGTCATTGGTAGCTATGCTAACTAAACTGAGCATTCACAGTTTGAATCTGCACAGCTCTGTGCTATGCTATCTGCAGCATGGCACAAATCGAGGGGGAGGAAGAATGAACAGCACCACATGAGATTGTGATTGACAGCACTAAAACTCTCCTGCCATTGATTGGTTGTTTCTAGCACTGGGAGAAGGCAGAGGAAATAGATTTTTCACAGAATACCTCTCATACCATACTGTCACAACATAATGACAGTTTTAAAAAATATGTGAAAAAAATATTGAGAAAAAAGTGACATACTGCAGCTTTAATTCCACTCAGAAGAGAACAGGTCAGGAGGGACGTGGGTTAGAGCTGCTGCTGACTGAACCATGTGTTTAAGTGGTAAAAGGTACAAGGGACAAGTTAAATATATGAGTATGTTGGTAATTTCTTTCCTTAATTCATTAAATGCTAGTAAAAAGGAGGCAAACAGTAGTTTGTAGCTAAGCTAACTATGCAAAATGTTTGATAATCTCACACAGTCTACTCACCTCTCATAGAGAAAAACTGGTTTAAAAATTAACACTCTTGCCTTTTTCTCTCTCTCGCTCTCTTTTTGAAAACCTGATTTTACAACTTGTCTTAGCAGCATAGTAACTGCCACAATCGTTCGTGTCTTCCACTGTCTGCAGCTGAACAGCGTCACGGTGAAGCGCTCCAAGCAGGAACGAACCATTTAACGCAGATACGGGGGTGTTCAGGGCAAAGATGGATGTGATTTTTTTGATCTGGGAGTGGGAACATTACATTTTTACTGCTAAAAACAATCTTTGAAAATACAATATGATTAATTTTGTAATTGACAGGGCCCCAATTTTTTTATTTTTTTTATTTCTATGAACAAAAACAAACAAAAAAATAAATAAATTAGG
>NW_006800878.1:0-10227 GCF_000485575.1 Poecilia formosa | reverse complement strand
GTTCAATACTGATAATTAGCACAATATTTATTGCTCATGAATTTAACATCCAACAGTCCACATCCAGTATGCAAGTAGGTTGCTTACATTTTTTCTATTAGTTTTAGATTAATGAAATGTCTCCACATGAGCAAGTCAAAAGCAATGTGCAACTACACATAAAGCAATCCAGATGTCTCAAAAATGCTATGTAGTTGCATTTTATTCAAGCTGCAGTACATAACTTTAATAAAAAATATGTTTTCTCCATATTTCTTAAAGCTGTCACCATGTCGTAGCAGTTTGTTATGAGACAGATAATCTGTGAAAACAATCAATCTCCTCCATCTCCTTCCTGAATTACTATTACTGGTTAAAGTAATGCACACCGTTCTGACCAAAACAACCAATCAGAACTAGTAGGACACTCTTAGCACAGTCAATTAGCCTCATTCACTCACTGCTAAATGGTGAAGAAACAACTTATCATTACAAGAAACCATTAATCTGCCATCATTGGTAGCTATGCTAACTAAACTGAGCATTCACAGTTTGAATCTGCACAGCTCTGTGCTATGCTATCTGCAGCACAGCACAAATCAAGGGGGAGGAAGAATGAACGTCAGCACCACATGAGATTATGATTGACAGCACTAAAACTCTCCTGCCATTGACTGGTTGTTTCTAGCACTGGAAGAAGGCAGAGGAAATAGATTTTTCACAGATTACCTCTCATACCGTACTATCACAACATAATGACAGTTTTAAAAAATATGTGAAAAAAATATTGAGAAAAAAGTGACATACTGCAGCTTTAAGTCCACTCAGAAGAGAACAGGTCAGGAGGGACGTGGGTTAGAGCTGTTGCTGACTGAACCATCTGTTTGGTAAAAGGTACAGGGGACAAGTTAAATATATGAATATGTTGGTAATTTTTTTCCTTAATTCATTAAATGCTAGTAAAAAGGAGGCAAACAGTAGTTTGTAGCTAAGCTAACTATGCGAAATGTTTGATAATCTCACACAGTCTACTCACCTCTCATGGAGAAAAACTGGTTTATAAATTAACACTCCTATCTTTTTCTCTCTGTCGCTCTCTTTTTTGAAAACCTGATTTTACAACTTTTCTTAGCAGCATAGTAACTGCCACAATCGTTCGTGTCTTCCACTGTCTGCAGCTGAACAGCATCACGGTGAAGCGCTCCAAGCAGGAACGAACCATTTAAAGCAGATACGGGGGTGTTCAGGGCAAAGATGGATGTGATTTTTTTGGATCTGGGAGAGGGAACATTACATTTTTACTGCTAAAAACAATCTTTGAAAATACAATATGATTAATTTTGTAATTGACAGGGCCCCAATTTTTTATTTTATTTTAAATTTCTATGAACAAAAACAAACAAAAATTAAATAAATTAGGGCGCCCTGTTGGTCAGGGCCCCTAGAATTGTCATCACTTTTTCCCCCTATACCGGGCCCCTGTACATAAGCACCACTAGCCTCAATCTTCAAGTGTCCTCGCTGGACGTTCACAGACAACCCTCACTGAACTGAATGGTGTTCAATTGTGATGTTTTGGTGAATGTTTCCACGGAAATGCTCATAGGAGTGTCGGAACGTTCAATGGGTATATCACAGTTGTGCACCACAGCTAGTCTGCAGGATTATACCACCGCTACACAAATGCTAACAAAGTTTAATCTCACTCTAGGCTAGGCTACTTTACACTCCACAGGAAGCCTGAAACTAACAGAGAAATGGACAGACTGCCCTACGTTCTGATCAAATTGCCAAAAGCTGACTAGATGGGGTGCTATTAATCTTAATAGAACCTCATCAGACAGTCAGTTCATGTTTAAATTATAGAAAAAAATGTGAAAGAAGCAGTTGTCTGAAATATAAAATCTCAAAAACATTACTATTGAGAGTTAAAGTTATACAACATATAGCATAACAGAGCTACAGTTCAGGAAAAAACCCTGGAATTGCTCTTGTTTTTGAGTCTTAATGGGGAAGAATGTGCAGTTCTACATTCATAGCAAAATGTCTTTGATTATAAAGAGAGACTGTTATTGCTGAATAAGGAAAAACTTACTCTAAATTAGGTGAATGGCATCTTCTTTCCTACCACAGCTTCAAATGAACCGAGGAGGCAGCCGGTTTTCACTGGATAAGTTGAGATGCTGTGAGGTAAAACAGGCTGAACATGCAGGAAACACAAACATCTCAAAGCGAAGAGCAAGGAGTGAGGCCATGAGAATGACTGGCTACAACAAGCATCTGACTGAAGTTATTTTGACAAAGAAAGGTGATCAAACATTATGGGATGTGTTTTCACTAATTTTGTTCAAACATTTTTTGTTAAATGAGCGAAAATAAGTTTATGTTTTTAGGTTTCTATGCTTTATATATGAACAGGTTTGAGAATTCTCAAAGAAAAAGTTTCATGCACCATCTTTCAGTTTCATGGTTAGAAATTTGTCAGTAGCTGCTTTTTATGGTTTTACCTCAAGAAAAATCCAACAAAGTTTTGTCATTTTGAAGAGAATTCCCTTCATGATGAAAGAGTTGTGTGCAAATAATTAGAAAGCCCCTGTTGTTTGAACAAGACAGTACTGTATCCTGCCGAGAAGTAGACACTGATGTAATGTGATTTCTTTTCATAGGAAATAAATGTGATCAGACAAATGTCAGGGTTTAGAGAGGAGTGTGGCAGTTTAGCCTTCTAAGTGACAGAATATGGAAAATCATTTGTGTATGTTTCCAGAGTTCGGTGTGTTACCTTAAGATGATTTCATTATGACTTTCTTATAGTATTACACTGGTTAAAACACATACAGTACAATCCTATCATTTCAGCTCATTTAACCTGGTTTGTTTGTTTTTTTGGTCATAAATAAATGTGTACAAATTTTTATACCAAACAAGACAAACTGCCAAAAACAAAACAACTTGTATTTAATAAAAGAAAAAAAAAACAATAAAAACCAACTATGTCCTATGTGAAAAAGTACTTTCTAAACCTTTTTTAGGCTAAAAAAAAGTTCAAAGACCAAGATGACAAGAACTGCCGAAAGGAACAGAAACATTTGTCTCCTATATCTAAAAGAACATGTTGATGATACACAACAAGTTGTGTTCATATCCTATGGACTGACATAGGATATGCTTTTTCTAGGGCTGCTGTGCTTCTTCAGGACCTGGATGACCTGCTGGGACCAATGGAAACATGGATTTTGCTCTATCAAAAAAATCATAAATGAGACTTCCCAATAGATTTTATGGATAAATACTTTAAAAATTTCACAGTGGTTTAAATAGCTTTTTATTCCATAATGAATACAATTATTTCAAAACTGTAATGTGCATTTTCCTCAGGGAATCTTTTGACTGAACTGCAAAAAACACAAAATCTTACTTAATTTTGATTAGTTTATAGTGCAAATAAATTATTACACTAGGAATAAGACAAACTAACTTACAAGTAACTTTGACAAGATCAGGAGCTTTTTTTGAGGCAATAACTCGCAAATATTGGTTAAAAAAAAACAAAAAAAAACTACTGGTTCTACCAGCAGATTTTTTTCACTTTTAACATGGAAAACGTCGTGTTGTAAGTGAAAAAAATCTGTAAGTGGAACTGGTACTGGTTTATTATTATTATTTACTTATTTATTGCAAGCTCATATTTATGCTGAAAAGTAATTTGTAGGTTAGTTTTGCTTTATTTCAAGTGTACAAAGATATTTGCACTAGAAACTACATAAAAAATACTTGGTAAGGTTTTGTGTTTTTGCAGTGTGCTGGTTGTTTATCTGAAAAATATAACTATAAAAAAAGGCAAAGATGGAGAAATCTGGATGACAAATATTTTCCCACATCACTACACTTTTGAATATGAGTATAATGAGATTTTCATCATTTTATTTTTTTAAGTCAAAACAGCTTTTCAGCTCTGTCTTTTATTCAGTTACCTTTATGTTGAAGCTTTGTGTCTCTTGTTATCTCTTGTTGACTGTTTTCTTTTGCTGTGTTTATAAAGAGCTGTAGCTTCTGTTTCCAGCTGCAGTGATTCAGAAGGGTGTGCATGTTGAGCAGGGACTGTCTTTGACAAAAACAGAGCAGCTACACTGATGCATTATGCAAAGTTTAGGGTTATCTTAAACAAAGGCTTCAATAACAGAATTTAGTGGTTTTCTTTTTTACTGCGGCCTTGTTAAACAACTATGCATTTGCTAAGACTGTACAATTTTTATGAACTTACCCTTCTATGACCTTCCCATTAACTTGTTCTATTTTTAGAATGAGACCCAGCTGTCCGTGCTATGCATCCTAAGAATACAGATGACATCTGAATAACGTCGAAATAATCTTTTCCTCGCAGAGCAGAATGGTTCATTTGAAGACACTTGACCACATAGCTGTCTGCACTGACATCCATGATTATGAGGAAAATAGAATTTTTGCTGAAAAACAAAGAATAATTCATATTAATATCCAGATGCTCTCACTAACTCACACAGGCATTGCTATGAGTACTAGTATCAAATATTAGTTCAAGGAGACCTGTCATCCATAAAACAGATTTTATATTAATTACAAAAATGTACAAGAAACTGCAGGGAGCCAGAGCAGAACAAAAAGAATAAACTCAAGGAAAAATATAACAGGATACTAACAGGGAATTTAATGGGAGGAACCAGTGAAGACTGAGAGCAGGAGAAGAGTTTAAATACTGAAAGGCTGAACGCTGGAACAAAAAACTGAGGTAATTAGCTAATGGGTTGCCGGTGTGAGGGGAGAGAGAGGGTGATAGTAAGGGGTGAGGAAGAGCAAATAAAGAAACTAAGAAAAATAATATAAGAGTAACAAAGAATTACTGGACACAAGGAATAATTAAATATAGAAAACTAGAATCATTAAGAAATACTGAACAAGGTTGAAACACACACAGCAACACTGAATAATAATGAGACTAGAATCAATTAATCAACTCAACACAACCAGGACCTGACAAAAAGATTACCACCCGCTCCCACCAATTCATTTCTGACATTATATTTTACATGTTCTATAATGCTCTTAGTGCGTAATCCAGTTTTGTAGTCAAGACCACCTAACCTGAGAACAAGTCAAGACGAAGACAAGTCAAGACCAGTGCCCCACGCTACATGGACACAATAAACATGAATCATGATCAAAATTACGTCTCAAATTGATCTGAAAGATCCACACTCCTATAAAAACACCGAGACATGAAACAGTCAGAGCTGAAATAAATTTAACCAACAGAATCAATTCAAAGTCTTCTTTATTCTGCTCCACTTTCACCTCTGTGCAACAATCTGCTCAGTTTGGATACGGCCGCTATCAAACTATATCATGATGTGAAGTCATGCAGCCAATAGAAATACAGACACCTGTTGAGGAAAGTTGTTACCAAGGAAACTGATTTAAATACAATATTACCCAGCTCCCATCTGTCACCTATAGGCTCTGCTCCAAGACTGGAAAAAGTGATGGGACTGATGGCTCTTTGAATGGAATCTTCAGGATCTGTCACTTAAATTATCCAGTTTTAAAAATATAAATTTTTATAAGAACAGCCCATTTTATCTCAAATATAGTTTTCTCTAAATTCTCACTAGGTGTGAGTTTGTGTGTGCATGGTTGTTTATCCTGTCTGTCTCTGTGTTGTCCTGCGATGGACTGGCGACCTGTCCAGGGTGTACCCCGCCTTTCGCCCGAATCGTTCACTGGAGATAGGCACCAGTGCCCCTCCCAAATCCGCTAGGGACAAGGGTGTAAGAAAATGGATGGATGGATGGATGGATGGATGGATGGATGGATGGATGGATGGATGGATGGATGGATGGATGAATATAGCGTATAATCAAAATTACCCTTGTGGGGACCTTCTTCCAGGATCAACACAGTGACTACCACCTTTACTTCAAATTTCTCTGTGGCTCTTCTAAACCTCCTAGCAGATAGCCACCAGGGGGCGCCAAATAAATCTCTTGCAGGACTGAGGACACACCCTTCAGGTGTGGCTGCACACCTGGAATTCCTCTAGCCTCATTTCGCCCTCATGGATATAAACAGCTGGTTGCCAGTCAGTCTTTGTCTGAGTGTTAATCCAAGTGGTCTCCCTGAGTCCTTCCTGGGCTCTACCTGTGAAATCTCTCTAAACTGAGATCAAGAAGGAAGCTCAGAGGTGACAGGGCTTTCATAGGTCCTAAGTTATGGAATGACTTGCCTTTGCAGGTTAGAGAGGCCCCTTCACTGTCCACTTTTAAAGCTCGTCTTAAAACCCATCTATTTTACTTGGCTTTCAACTCAAGCGGGATCTAGTTTTAAACTGTATGTTTGTTTGTTTTTAAACTGTAAGAGTTGTTTTTTAATTATTATGTTGTGTTTTAATGTACAGCACTTTGTATCAGCTGTGGTTGTTTTAAAGTGCTTTATAAATAAAGTTGGTTTGGTTTAGTTTAAACCTTCAGTCAGACCAGAACCAGCCACAACCCTGAGTTTGGATTGATGACTGCTAACTTCATCAATCCAAACTCAGCGCAACACCATCTTTGTTGCGCTACCTGTCCTCCCTCCTACAGTCCTGCAGCAGTCTGCATCAGGTTCTCCTGCCATCTGCCTACCATCTTACAATTTCACCCCACTGACCAAAACCAAAAACAGATAAAAAAAAAACTCAAAACAAACAAAAAAATCATGCCAGATTGCAAAGCCATGTTTTTTTTCCCCTATAAAGTACCACTTGATCAAATAAAACTGTATACATTATATTCAAGGGGAAAAGAGTGATGAATATACACACATATCTAAACACCCACTGACCAAATTTTTAAAAACTTTATTCTACTTGTAAAAACCAAAAAGTTGCATTCTTAGTCTTCCAAAAAATATTACAAAAAGTCATCCCGCTAATGTGAAGCCGGTGGTTTGTCCCATCTTGCCTTGTGACCTCAAAGTATCATTCCGCCCTGAACAGTAGGTTTTTAATGGACACCACCAATGAATGGATGTTTGCTAAACTCTTCACAGGGATTGCAGCAGCTGGATATTGCTTTGAAACGTAAAAGCCTTTTCTAGTTGTGCTAGTTGTTTCTGCCACTCTTTGATTGCCATTCATTGAAGCTGTTAAGAGTTGTTTTTACAGCCTCAAACTTCAGCTCTGTCAATGGGATTTGGGTCAGGACTCCGTGCTCTTCAGTTTAAAACATTCTGTCTTTTTCTTTTAAGCAATTTTTATGCTCTGTGCTTCTAGTAATCATTGCTGGAATACTGAAGACCTTGACTTCAACTAGTTTTTTGATGGAGTAACATTTTGCTCAAAAATGCTTTATTAATCTTCTGATTTTATAATTTATTTGAGCCATACAATAACTCAAGCACCAAAGTACGATAAACATCTCACAAAGTTCTACTGTAAATGCTTTCTTTTTTTTCTTTTTTTTTAAAATCTCAGATAAATTGATGGACTGTATATTCTTTGCTATCCAGTGTACTAGCAACATGTCTTATGTTTTTGCAAATTGCCATCAGTGCATATGCCTGTAAGTAAGGCTTTCACCAGCTGTATTGACAAAAATTTATTGAGCTCATTTGAAAAATAACAGAGAAATGTTGTCCATGTGTTGTAAACTTAACAAACTGACAACCTAGAGAGGGATGTTTTGTGTTTTACCACATCGATCATGTTAAAATTCTGTCAGCATCCAGCAAGAAATTTCTGCTAGGCTGGCCCAACCCTCCATGGGGCCCAAAGCGAAATGTGGTTTTGGGGGCCTCTAGTTCTGCTAATAATGTGGACTGGCTGCAATCAGCAGTCCGATCATTAGATCATTCACATACCTGCTATAAACTTATTGCGTCTCTGGCAGTGCTGTTATCCCTCTTACGACCAACCTGTCGGCGCCGACAGGATTCCGCATGTGTAATTCCCATTACCGTAATTTATGAACAGTTCAACATATCAAAAAAATTCCAAAAGTGCAGAAAAGCTGAGACATTGTGCTTTCAGGGCATATATGATATATTATGGTAGCCACCCGGGAAAGTTTGATATGAGCTTGACCAATCACAAGAAAGATTCTCCGTTGTCATATTTGTCACCCAACCTACTCTGTATCGTAACTCCTGAACAGCATTCAAAAAATTCAAAAAGTATTAGAAAGTGCATAAAATAAGCTTTCCAAAGGTGTATCACATGTGCATGTTGCAGCAGATATTAGAGTAAATATTTTCGTTACGGAATTTCCCTGCGGACTTTCGTGTTGTATCAACGGAGTAGCGGTGCGAGAGAGAAAACGGCAGAGGACGAGTTGAAATCGCGCATAAAATTATGGAAATGTCTAAAAGAAAATCCACCAAACTGATAAAGGGTCCCAGAAGACTGATGTCTGAAGGCAGTGAACATAAGAGACATATAACCAGCTTATGTAAAATATTTGTACAAGCTAACGTTAGTCATATGAATGCTGCACAGCTATTGGCTAACTGTTAGCTCCATCTTGATTCCTGCATAATTTGTGCAATAATTATTTATTATGCTGAAAATAAAATTGTGGTCTTCCAAAAATAATGTCTTAAGTAATATTTTTACCTAATGTGATTTTGGCAAAAAGAAAATAAAAATCACCAACACTTTTTTTTCTGCCAAAAGATGAATTGTGAAAACAACAACAAATCAGCCAAGTGAGTAATTGGTGACCTGTCCAGTGTGTCCCCTGCCTCTTGCTCCTGACCACTGGAGAAGGGTACCAGGACCCTTTCAACCTGAAGTCTGATAGATAAAGTATGAATGGATCAAGAGTGAGATTCTGTCTGCAGCTGGAGAGGAACTGCTTTAGAGCCTACCACAAAAAATGAAAACGCCTGAAATAATTTAATAAAAAACAGGCATAAAAACTTGTAAATTGGAGGCCAGGCTTCACAGTTTTCTCTGCATTTATGTTATATAGTTGAAAGTTGAAATTGTTCATCTGAAATTGTTTGCCCCTGTCATCAGAAAGTTTTTGTTCAGTAATAAACCTGAAAATTTCATTCCGATTTTTGTTTTTTTTTCTCTTTAAACTGTTTATTCTCAATTTTTAATTGACAGAAATGTTAAATAACTATTGAATACTGAAAGCTGAGGTTGTTCTGGAAAAAAGAGCAAAAATTCAGACTAATTGCACATTTTTTGAGAATTTTACAGCCATAAAATCAGAACAATACCAGGCGCCCCAGTTACAATTATGGTCTTATGAGGGTTATATACATGTATAATAGGATACATTTTTTGTCCTACTGATTTATTGACCAGTCAATTTCTGGGTGCCGATTTCCTTAATTTTGGGGGGTCGTGATTGGCTGACACTTAAATGTGAAGCCCACATGTAAGCCTTCTTAGGATTCTGAGCCTACAAATGATTTTAACAGAGGTTTCACATAACTTAGAAAAATAATGTTTGTTTTAGCCACAAAATGATTATGCTCAGCAGCAAACAACATATCCCCAACTACAGCATAGAGTAGCTCATCAATGTAGCAGCTAGGCAGCCTGACATAAAAACATTTTTGCTAGACAAAGTCAAACATTGAGAAGTTTTAATTATTGTTATCATCAAAATGTTATAAAACACGGCGTCTTGAAGCCAAAAGTGCCTCAGAAATATACAGAGCCAACCATGAGAATCAACTCATTTAAAGTTACTCAGTTACTCACACAAACACAAAGACACTAGCATAAATGTTTGGCTGTTGAACTGAACCTAATTTTCTATTAGCAGCTTTACAAATCTTTTACATTACATTACCAAAGCACATTAAAACAAACCTTTATCTTGGCTTTTTTCTATTCTTCCTATTTTTTTCTCTCTCCCTGAAGGATAAGTCCTTTTTTGATTAATTGTTTTGCTTACTTAACTTCTGACTGGAGCTTTGAATGTTTGGATGCTCTACTTATTGCACGGCACTCAAATTACTGGCTAAGCGTACAATACCTACTGCGGCCACCAGGGGGTCCCAAAATCAATTTTGTTTTTCTTTTTAGCCATAAAATAATGATTTCTACATACATTATCAAATATATTGTTACGACGGCCACGGATGGATTGTAAAGGTGCGGGATAATAACTACTCCAGGAGGGATTAATGTCGATCTTCTTTTAATGAAGATAACGCAACCGGATAGTTAAAATGCTCTAACGCCGATGGAGACGAACTTTACGCGTCCACACCAGTCAG
>NW_006800877.1:61849-63185 GCF_000485575.1 Poecilia formosa | reverse complement strand
ACTCATATAGGAGTCAAATTATCACACTGACCACAATGGTGCTTTTGGAACATCACAAACCAAACTTATTATGAACGGATCTCGTTTGGTTACAGTTGAATTCAACAAAGCCTCCTCCTGCTCCTCCGCCCGATGCGCAGCAGGAGGCTCTGCTGACTCAGAGTCGGTTCGGCTCTCTGAACCGATATGTAGACGGCGGCAGAGATCGCCTCTATCAGATCCTCAGGATGAAGCTTGGACTTAGTTTCCAGATGTAGTCAAACCATATCTTTATAAGAGCGTAAAGCTGCTAGGTTAAAAGCTTAATACGCAGGGTGACGCTGATCAGTTGGCTGGATAAAAAAGCCTGGCATCATGCCGCGTTGTCGCACATTACTCGGGTAGTCTTTTTTTTTTTTTTTAAGGATTTTTTAGGCACTTGTTTATTTGACAGCAATCTGACTGTAAGGGGGCAAAGAGGGCGGAGAGAAGCGTGGGCCCAGCGAATGGAGGACGGGAGTGGGACTCCTGACTACCGCGGGCTAAAGTCTCTGTATGCGCTGTGCAAACCACCGCGCCGCGCAACGCCCCTATTTCGGTAGCCTATGCTGTAATTTACAGTTTGTCTTTGTTAAACTATTTACATTTTTATACAATTTGAGCTTTCTGACGAACTCACCTAGTTCACATTCTTTCATTTCCTCTGAAAAATCTGTTTAGTCATGTGATTGCAACTAGTCGACTGGCCCAGAAAAAAGTCATTGCAGAGAAAAGAATCGATGAGTCGACTAGTCGACTTATTAGTGCAACCCCTAGAATTGAGTGTCTGTTATCGTTTACATCGTTTACTATTGCTTTTTCGTTTCTATAAAATTATGGTAAAATTTACATAGTAAAATATATTTCTTGACATATTTTGCTTTTACCTTCTCAATAATATAATACAAATACAAGATTTTAATGAAGTGGTTTAAGTAAAAAAAGATGTCTGGAAACCACTGTTAACCTGAAACATGAAAAGGGTTTCTCTTTTCATCTCTTACAATTTTCTCAGTTGCTTTGGTGCATTTCTCAGATAATTTTTGACCTTTGCAAAACAGTAAGTATATTTCTAAAAACAGCAGAAAAGAAAGACACAGCCCTCAAAAGGCTGTGTCTTTCTCAAAGTTGTTAGTTAATCTCTCAAAATTGAATAGCTGTAACAATGAAAAAACAAGTGTCTCACTGTGTTCAGATAAGAATTGATTAGTCGTGTTGCCAATATAACAGTGTAGTCTACAGGGATGTGCTGTTCTAAACTATGGCCAGTGGTGGGAAGTAACAAAGTATAAGTACTTCGTTACTGTACTTAAGTACA
>NW_006800877.1:48767-60878 GCF_000485575.1 Poecilia formosa | reverse complement strand
AAAATTAAATACGATCAGTTCACTTAATGATATTAGCGATTAGGTTATGCATTCAACAAGTACTTTTACTTTTAATACTTAAGTATTTTTAAAAGCCAGTGCTTTTTTACTTTTACTTAAGTACAAATGTTAATGTGGTAGTTTTACTTTTGCTTGAGTACATTTTTGTCTGTGTATTTGTACTTTTACTTAAGTAAATTTTTTGAGTACTTCCTTCACCACTGACTATGGCTATAGTTTTGATGACAAGTACTGTACACTGTAATTATGGGAGATCAATGGCAAGTGACTGGACAAGATTCCCATCTAGGCTTTTACTGTATTTTGTTGACAGACAAAAGCAGAGCACAAAAAATAAAAACTAAAGTAGCAATGGGAACATAAGACCTGTAAATGCAGTGTTGCTGGAATTACAGTTCAGTCTTTCCATCTTCATGCTGAGAAAATATTCTCAATCGGGTTAAGGAATGAAGAGCAGTGTGAGGAACTCCATCAGCATCTTGTTGTGGGTTATAAACCATTGCCTGATGATTCTTCTTCTCTCTGGCTGTTGACTCCATCCAAATCCTTGTCCTTCCATTGTCAGAAGTGTAGCATTTTGTTGTTCTCTGTGTTGTTCTATGCTAGTGGTGCCCAAAGTGGGTCCTTGAGGGCCGGCATCCTGCATGTTCTAGTTTTCTCCCGGGTGGTCGTAACAACCTCCTCAGCAAGTTCATGTTCTTCTTAGTCCTAATGAGCCATCATTTGATCCAGGTGTGTTAAACCAGGTAGAGAACTAAAACATGCAGGATGCCGTGCACAGATAGTTAGAACACCTGTTCTCCAGGAGCTACTTTGGGCACCACTTTGGGCTTCCTAGTCCTTTATTTAGTTTTTCAGGAAACTGGTTGGACATTGTTTGATCTAAAGAGTCACACATTTACCTTTTTGAAAAAACTCAGGATTCACCTTGGAGCAGTGCATGTTATAATTTATACAATGCAATTATGCTTAAATATTGAAGCGCTTAGGACAATAAAACAGGAAGAAATGAGGCATGACTAAAGACAATTACATAAAACACATAGATCCCATCTCATGTTATATGATATGTTCATCACCAACTGTGAAAACAATGTTCTATGGGCACCACAATGTTTTATCCAAAGCTTATTGCTACTGAACAGTGGTGGTTTCTAATATTAGCGACATGGACATCCCCTTCTCCCCCACCTGTTTGACCAAGGCCAATTAGGTGGGGGAGTAGAGTGAGAAATGGATAAAAGCAGTCATTGCGCTCCATACTTTGCTTCACGAGGTGTGCTAAGTTGACCTGACTAGAGCCCTGCACTGGATGGTTCCAAAATCAGTTTGTGTTATACACTGCATCATTGTGCATTATATCTTTTTATATGTAACATGATCAGGTAATGTTGACACCAGAAATAGGAAGTTAATGAGCTGTTTGGGTATTTGCAGTTGTAATGTAAAGCCTCTGCTGAATGTGGAGCTGTGATTGAGATGTGGCAGGAGCTCCTCCCCCACGCTGCTGAACAATGACAGGGTGTGAGTGTTTTAACGCTGAGTTTAGCTCTCAGCCTGCCTAACAGGAACCCAACAGACTTAAACGGACACAAACAAAACAAGAGCACTGACTTTAGTTTCACACTTCAATATTCAGCTTGTCTGCAAGTACAACTACTATGTTTAAAAAAATCACCTAAAAATAAAATTTTGTAACTTTTTGTGATTACTTCACATTAGGAGTAATTTGAAAATGTTGATAGTTTATTCAAATTCAACTGATTTGGAGATAGTTTCTGTTGAACAGTTGCACTTTTTATTAAATTAATGTTTATTATTTAGCCATCCATGAGATTCAAGTAACCAAAAATTATGCAGATGTTCTTCTGATCCAGCAGAATCAGCCTTTAGACATACCTGTTGAATGTGGTCAAGTCGTTCCAGTTCACATGGGATTTCATTCTTTTGTAAACAGGACACATTCAAGCCTGTCCACTGATCCGATCCTAACTGGCCCTATCACATTCATCACAAGCACCAGGTCCAAACACAGTTTGTGATCCAGACTTCAAACAAGAGGAAAGAAGATTTATAGGAGTAGTGACCTTACCTCAGACAAAGGAGTGACTGGTTGCCTGGCTGGTAGAAGGAAATACATTCTATGCTGATAGGAGCTGTGACATACAGCCTGTTTAAACCTGTTTTCCCTCAGGAATTAGAAACATTTCACTTGTTACATGTTAAAACCAGCCTTTCTGGTTTCCTCCTGGGCGGAGACGACACGCTCACCTGTGGGCCTCACCCACTCACTCTATATATGGAGGCACATAGACATAACAATGACTTTCATCAAGTTCCACAAATATAGTTCATAATTTTCATCATACAGATATGTGGTATTTCAGCCCCTTCAAAGTATTTATAATCTAGAACTACTAACTACTTTAAGAATTGTTGGTTGAACATAACAAATGTTCTTAGATATTAATTTAGAACATCCAATGGAACATTTTCTTCACCTAAATCCTGCAAAATTTGTAAAATTGTTGGCACTGTTATGTTATTTCTTTGTTGTGTTTTGGATCTTTCTTTTGGGGTGTTTTCAGGGGCAAGAAGCTATTAGATAATGAAAAGCAGTTAGTTTGCCCTTATCGGGTAAAGTTTCAGCTGTCAGACATGCTGAGAGGACTCAAAGAATGCTGTAATCTTGGAAAATAAATTGCAGAGTTGTGACTCATGGATGTATCACTGAACACAAAGATGAATCATCATTCAACTGAACACACTGATTCTGAGCTGTAATCTGAAAACTTGGCCTTCATCTTACTGTCACTGAAAGGACATTTTCCTCCTGTCTCTCTTATTTGTTAACTTACTTATTTGTTTACATATTTTTCAAAACCTCAACCAAAGAAAGGGGGAGGGGTGTCACTCCACCAGCTTTGCATTCATTGAAACAATAATTGTTTTGTCCATTCGTCATTGCAGAATGGCTTCAGCTCAGTCACATTAGATTGGCAGTGTCTGTGAACACCAACTCTTAAATCTTGCCACGGCTTAATTAAATTTAAGCCTGGACTTTAAACAGGCCGTCCTCATATGAAAATGTTTTCATTTAACAGTTCCATTGCAGCTCTGATTGTATGCTTTGAAATTTTTGTTCTGTCTCAAGATTTTTCCAGCTACCAACAACTTTTCTGCTCTTCTTTTATTCTTCAAGGAAGAATAAATAAATAAATAAATAATTTTGTTTCTTTCCTTAATACAGCTTTATTCTTTGTCCTCAAGTTGTCAAATCAAACTTTATCATTTTAAGAATCAAATAGTTTTAAAAGTAGCAAACTGAGAGCTTAAACACTCATTCTAATTCTCAGTAGAGAGACAACGATTCATAAGTTGTATAACTTTTACTAAGAAAATTGGAAGAAGATAGCTTGACCTTAATATGCATTTAGCACGATTACAGTTCGTCTTTGGACGTCTTGTTTTCAGAAATTTCTGCAGACTCGTCTACTTCCTGAGAACAGAGAGGGAAGAGAAAGGTTTGACTGCAGCTTTAAATATGAGTAATATTGGCTAAGAGGTAATGAAATAATAGCAAACCTTGCTTTGATCACCACTGCTGTCTTCTTCTTTTGCATCTGAGCTCTCCTCACCATCATCATCATCATCATCGTCCTCGCCATTTTCTTCCTGTGGTAAAACTCCTCCATTATCTAGGAACTTGCTAAATGTCTCCAGATCTCGGTTTCCCGTGTAGTCGACCACCTGAGTAAAAGGAGCAAAATGAAAAGGTCGATTTTTTGTATGACTTCTGCATCTCTGTGGTGAGCTGAGAGTTTCTACCTCTTTGCCTTCAGCTGGGTAATATTTGATGGTTGGAAATCCTGAAATGACAAGCGACTCCACTTCATTGGCTGTGGCGTCCATCTTGGCTATGATGATGTTTTCATGATCAGCATATTTCTCTCCCAGCTGGTCCCAAATCGGAGCCAGTTCTTTGCAGTGTCCACACCATGGAGCATCTACGCAAACAGAGACAGGATGTAAGGGAAACTCAGGCAACTGCAGAAATAATAGAAATGTTTAATATTTAAGTCACTGCAACATTCTCTTTTAAATATTTGAGGTTATTTGTTTAAGAAAATTGACCCCTCAAAAACTCTCAATTCAGATGATCTGTTAACGTCTGTTGGGATCCATTTTTACTAGTCACGAACTGATCAGATCTAATTCCTAAGAAATGTTTTGGCTGGAGACATCACTGCTGAACTACTCTACTGCAATAAAATTTTGAGATGATCTGATATGAACTGGTCCCACTACAAAAACAAGATCTGAATCTTGCTTTTGTCTTTGGAGCCAACATTCAACTCAGACACAAGTCCTTTTCTTCCAACGTGCTGGCCAGGATGAAGATTTATTTCTAAGCCTTTGAAGACTTCATTGGAGAACTTATAGAAAGTAGTTTGCGTACCCTGCGTATCAACGCATAGACATGAAAGTCTCTTGACGCATCTGCCTGCAGAGGCTGGTGACAGCCTCTCATTTTTCCAAGAGAAGGGTACTTTACTTGGTTTTTCCACCTCAAAGTACCAGAGGTTCTGCTGAAAACTTACCTGGGACGCCAGCCAACCATACGCCTTCTGCCGGAAAAGAACAGGTATTTTCCTGTTCCATCAATTTTTGGATTTTTGGACATTGCTTTGACCTGACTGACTATAGACTGAGTGATTATTATCAGTCTTTAAATCTCTATTCTATTGCATGCTTGACTAGTGTTGTGCTGATTAATAAAGGCCAGTTGTGAAGGTCAAGCTGGCTCCACTGGAAGAGGTGAAGAGAGACAGAATGCTGAAGAAGATAAAAGCTATCAAGGATAGCTTCAGTGTGGTGGACAGCCTGAGGAGCAGAGCCAAAGATTACTGCAGCCCAGATCTGCTAAAAAACGCTACAGCAAGTCTTTTCTGCCTGAGGTTCAGACTATAAAGTAAAATTCATAGGTAGTCTCCAGAGCTGTGTGCTTTACATGTTGAATATATATTTAGTAATGTACTGAGCAATATGTGTGTCCTTAGGAGTATCACTGCTCATTGTTATTTATTATTGTTGTATATGTATTCTTATTACTTTATTTTAGTTTTTATTACATATTTTTTTATTTTTATCATTTGTTGCTAGCATGACTAGAATTAATTGGCTCACTTTCAGCCACTCTCTTCTCCCTCTTGTTCCTGCTTCTCTTCTTTCCTTGATTTCAAATTTGTGTATTTTGTGGTCGTCTAAGACCATATTTTCTTTGTGTAGCCTAAATGTAAGCCCTCAACTGGTGGAGTTTTACCACTCTTTGTTTCAAAGTGGTGAGCCACTTTGGGTCTGGACAGTAACCTGACCTCCTTCCCTTTTGCTCTGATCTTGATCCTCCTTAGCCAGGGGAAAGGGGTTCCTCTGTCCTACACCACTATTGTGCTGCATTCATGGTTCTGCAAAAGGGATTTTCCCTTTCTTTTCTTGTTTAATCGGTTAATTAGTTAGATTGCATGCCAGTAGTTAAAGGGGAATAATTTAGCTGTGAAGTTGGGCTAATAAACTCTCAGACTTGATTCAAAATGAATGTGTCAGTGATAATTCCTTCTTGTGTGGAGTTTCTTCTGCCAGTGGTCTGAATTCATTCCTTCACCAGAGACTGAGTTTGGCTTATTATTCCAGAAATTCTAGATGGTGCCCTGATTTAAGTAAGTAACTTAGATTTTTATTAACAATTTAATCAATAATAAATTATTGATCAAATTATTAATAATTACATAAGCCAAATATCAAAACAAGTTCTGACTCAGCAACAATTTTGATGCAACCTTGTGAGGATGTTACAACATTTTTTTGCTTTTTGCTTCCAGAATTCTGATTCCCCAATGCATCCCACCAGAGATGGACGGACGGATGGCCAAAAAATTCTGAGTAATGTTGAAATTTCCACTTAATTTTCCAGAAATAAGGGACAAAATGCAACAACTCCAACAAAATATTTTATTGGAGTCTGCATGTTGTGAAGATGGCACTTAGTGGTACTGCAAAGTGAAGCGCTTAAAACCATAGTGTGTTGCTTTAAAGCAATACTTCTCAAATAGAGAAGAAATAAACAAATATTAATAAACTAAAGAAGGTGCAAGTAACCAATGCTTACAGATGTAACACTTTTTCTCTTTCAACCTGTTTAGTCTTGATTAAATGTTACTGATTCACTAAATAAACTGATTTTGGAAATTATTTCGAGGTTTTGGTAATAAGGTCATACAGTGCTGGAGCTAGTGGTTTGTACAGATAAATTATTAAATATGAACAGATTTGCAATAGTATTTCAATTCTGGGGAGGAAAGGGCACTGAAAGAAGTTGCAAAATAAAACATAAAGTGTAATATTAACTTACATATGAAGTAAAATAAAACTAAATGAAACATCAAATATAAAGTTAGAAAGATTGATATCATCAGGGATATTTATTATTGTTAAATATTTATAGTTATTTGTATAAATCTTTTGCAATTTTTTCTCCTCATTTTTATTCATTCATATTTTATTTACTGTATCTATTTATGTGTTGTGTTTGTCTATCATTATTGTTGTTTATTTCTACCTACTGTTTGTGTACAGCACTTTGCAAATGTGCAATATGAATAAATCTGACCTTGACCTTCATCACATAGATCAGGTAAGAGTTTATGTATGCTTGCATAATTGTGAATGAGTTAAATTGACAAGTATTTAATTTTCTCTTCATCATACTGAAATGATAATGAGGCAACAGAAGTGTATTCATATGTAATTTGAACCAACTGTTTTGAGCAGTTAGTAAAAAAATTACAAAAATGCAAAAATGCTGATATGGTACAAACTAACTCACAAAACTCAATAAAGACGTTTTTGGCTGGGTCCAGAGCCACAGATTTAAAATTCTTGCCCACCAGGACTTTGACTGGTTCTTTGTCCCACTCCTCTGGAATCTCTTCAGAACGATAGTATGGCTGCAGCACATAGTGACAAGACAAGTGACTGGATTTAATATGGGTGAATAGCTGCATTTAGTAAGTGGGTGAGCATCTGTTTTACCATTGCAATGCCATCAACAACTTCCTGACACAGCAGCCACAGTGAATCTGCTGTTAGAGCTCCAGAGGGAATACTGAACTTCTTCTGTGTTTCCATGTGGATGATCCTTGCAGTCGGTGCGTCGCTTTCTGACACTCCAAAATAATTTAGCACATGTGACAGGGCCTGTGTCACATCAATCAGAACAAACAACATCTAGATAACACACACAGAAAGTTCAGTTTTTGTCAGTATGATGTGTTTTCCAGGCACATAGTGCCATTTTATAGCACAATCAAGTAATAATGTTACCTTTGGATGTTATAAAAAGGCTACAATATTAAATATGAATTAAAATAAATTTTACTTTGTAATTTAACATCTTAAGATTGTGGTCCCCTGTCTCTTTAAAAACTCCTGCTCTTTCTGAAACTCCACCTTCAGAAAGTCATCACAACATGGCTTCTCTATTAACGCTTTAACAATGTTTTCACCAGAACTGAATGGAGAAATTATATAAAAGTTGGCACTTTTGTATAATGAGTTCAGCAGATACACACAGTTCCACCAGGTGTTTACGAATTGCTGCTGGCTAGTCTGAAGTCTAGCCTAAAGGATTTCTCAAACATTCATGAAAGAATCTAAGCAACACTGCAGCTATGTTTTTGATGGGGGAGTAACATTATAACATGATGTAAAGCAAAACAACAAAAAACAGTCAATTTTTTACGTAATACTGTTACTAACTGCTGAAGATCTGTCTTAAAACAGTTTCATGTTGTGAGCTTATTCCTTTGTCTCGACAAAGTAGTCCAGTTTCTAACACGATCCAAGGCAAACCGATTAATGTCTGTGTAACGCAATTAAAAAAGCTGAAAGACAGAGCCCAGCTCTTACCTTGCCCTTAAACTCCTTGGCGACAGCCTTGGCCTGCTCCACCAGCTCCAGCTGACTCTGCACTGTGGAGTTGATGAACAGCAGGCTATGCAGGCGGATACGAGAAGCGAAGATCTTGTCTGCTACCTGAAAACATAGCATGAATATTTTCATTATAGATTCAAATTTGTACTTCTAATCATGTTGATAAGCCTGACTGCTTTACCTCGGGGTTGAATGGGATAATGAGCTCCAGGCTGTTTTCCTTGATGAAGGAGGTTAGGTTGTGTTTGTCTAATTTCTCTTCTTCTGACCACACATAGTCTTCTCTGCCATCATCAAACTACCAGAAACATAACTTCTTTTAATCACACTGAACAAATCAGAACAAAATGATTTGAGCTAAAATAAATTTCTGACAATTAACTGATGAACCAGCAAAAAATGAATAAACTCTGTGATTTTAATATTGCAATTATTTTAATTGAATAGAAGTGGCAATAATTGCAGTTATTAATCTGCATTTGCTACCTTGTGTTGTGCAAACTGGCGTGTAATGGTGAGCTCTTTCCAGTTTCATTGGTGATTAATAAAAAAAAAGCATTGTCACTGAAATGTGTGGTAACACTTTTTTTGAAGGGGTGTGCATAATGACACTGTCATAAACATGACATAACACCTGTCATGAACATGAAGAAGTCTTTATGAATGTTTATGACAGTTGTCATGAAGTGTCATTCGATAAATAATGACATTTTCAATGCAAAGTTGCTCTAATAGTTGCATTAAAAGTCCATTAAAAATGCCAACTTTGCATTAAATTATCATAATTTACAAAATCATGCAAAGTTGGCGCTTTTAATGGACATTTAATGCAACTTTTAGAGCAAATTTGCATTAAAAGTGTTATTTATCAAATTTATTTGAATATAATTTACGGGAGCAGGAATGCGTATCAACGTCGTGACCGACTTTCATACCAACAGAGCAATTTTTATAGGTATGAGAGCGATTTAAAAATTATTATGGGGACAAAAATCCACTCCATTTCTCACTCTATAAAAGCGGCATTTGGTGTCAGTTACACTCTGTGTTTCGGCAGTTGGAAATTTCGCTCGTTTTTTGCTTTTTACATCGCCATCGTAACTCCGATCCCCAATAAAAGTAATAGCTCCCTTCTCAGCATCAAGCCGCACGATTTGATACCACTTTTGTGGGTGGGAACGCAGCGGTACGAGCCGCATTAACAGTGATGGAAGAATAACTAGAAAATTCCTGCAGTAATTTTAAGGGGCCTGCCAAAGTGTGCCCGTCAGTTTGGACCCAGCGTTCTGATGCTAAAAATTAGCATTAATGCTAAAGAAAGCTTCGATGTAGTCAATAACCTGTGGAGAGTCAGAAGCATGTGGACTAAGCTGTACTTGTACCATTCAGTATGTTAAAATTAATGCATAAACTAAAATTTGACAAAATGCTAATGTTAGCATGAATTGTATCAGTAGCATGTGAGGCATCACTAGCATGTTCTATGTCATTGACTTACTCCATTCAGTATACTAAACATGGTAAATAAGTAAGAACATTAACTAATAGGTTATTTTAGGTAAAAGACTAATGCGCGCAAGGCAGTGCACTAGTGGGGGGGCAGTGAAATGCTAATGTTTGTGCTGATGTTAATGAGCTGCCTTGCTGCGAGAAAAAAACTAATATTTAGTTTATATTAAGACATAAATATAAACAATCATGAATGTTTTCAGGCAAAGGAATAGAGGAAGTTAAAGGAAACTCTTTGGAACAAAGAACCACATCTGAACATTCAGTAGGTTAACAAAATAGTTTTAGCTTCTCCTGTCTGAGAAAGTCATTGCCTCAATTCTTTTTAATATTTTATTTTTTTTTACCTTTCGACTGGATTTTATTGCATGTGAAATTCATGAGGAAGTTTTCTAAAAGTGCCCTTGTTTCATTTAAAGAAATACTAAAACTGAAATTTTAACATCTTTATAAAATAACCTTCAGGGATAATTTAGCTTTATAAGTTAAAGAATTACTTTTAAAAACAGTTTCATATTACAGCATTTTATGAAATCAGTGAAAACTTGAGGCATGAACAGAAAATGCGTAAATGCCTGACAGCATTTACAGGAGCTGCAGTTTCTGTGGAATTGTTTCAGCTCAGTTTATGTGTCTTAATATAAACTAAATATTAGTTTATATTAAACTTAATATTAAACTTAATGTTATTTAATATTATATTATATTCATATTATTTAATATTATTCCACCGCCTACGGTGGTTCACTGACCTAAGAGGAACATGCAGCCTTTTATGTTGAAACTTTCAGTAAACTTCATGTTCATAACCAAACTAATCCAATGTGTAACAGTGGTTTGGTTAATCCACCTGTATGAAGCCCAAAACAGGAAGTAGTTCTGAATGCCAGCTGAGGCCTCCTCTGTAATGACTGAGTGTTCCACCATGTTGTAGTTCTGACCTTCTGCTCTGCCCTCTGTATTAAAGTGTTCCACCATGTTGTAGTTCTGACCTTCTGCTCTGCCCTCTGTATTAAAGTGTTCCGCCATGTTTAGAACTACAGTCTTTGTAGTCCAAACCATAGACATAATATAAGAGTAGACCCCGCATTGGCCGCTCCGGCGCAGGAAATACGGCGGCCATCTTGGAGCGGTATACCCTCCTACTTTGCTCAACCAAAACAGCAGAAGATGCCTCAGCACTGAGGGATATTGTTGTTCAGATCTATGGATTATTGATGTGAGGGCTCCACATACAACATTTCACAAGTAAGATGGACATATTATATATTGTATATATGTGTATATATTGTGATTAGAATATTACTTTACTGTATTTATGTCCAACTCCCAGCTAATATTAGCTACAGTGCTTGGTGTAATACGGGTTCAGCCCCGCTATGAAGGCTAACTGAGATTCTGTAAATCTAAAAAAATTAATTATTCTCTAACATTGACTTAGATTATCTGACACAAGGGCCTATATTAGAAATGAAACAAGGTAACACATGTTATAAAACTTATATCATGTGTTATAACATTCACCAGCAAAGTTTACACAGGTGGTAAAAACTATTATTTATATTCTTTCACTCTGTCAAAAGTAAGATACATCCTAAATCTTCCGAACCTTTGTCAGCATGATGATGGAAATTAAAATGTAATGTAATTATGTAATTTCTACAGCACTGTACAGTTTTCCATGAGGAGATTGTCCTATGGTTCCTTTTCTACGTTTTTTTTTTGTTCTCTGCATTTCTATTTTTCTTTCTGAATCACCATGGCATGTAATAAATTACAGCAAAAGCGTAAATGTGAATTTTGTAGNTTTTTTTTTTGTTCTCTGCATTTCTATTTTTCTTTCTGAATCACCATGGCATGTAATAAATTACAGCAAAAGCGTAAATGTGAATTTTGTAGCCTCTTCCCATGACTAATCAATTTGGCTGTCTTATCTGTACATAGAGAAACTATAACTTATTATTCTGAGTTACTGATATGTTAACTGACAGAATTTTGAGAGCTGAACTAAGGATTTTTCAAGCAAACAAATGCTATTTTTGCTGTTTCTACAAATTGTTTTGAGAAATGCGCTTACTGTTTTGTAAATGCCAACAATGACTTGAGAAATGCACCAAAAGTGACTGAGAAAATCTAACATAGCATAAATTGTCTCAGGTCTATCTATTTGTTGCCTGTGTGAAAAGTGTACACATTTACAGCTTTGTTTCTGCTAGCTTGCAGGAATTGTAACTTACATAAATGGTTGAAGACAACTTATTGGGCTTCATGAGACTCAGATAAATGGTGAGTATCTATCTCATAAATTGCCTAAAACAGTTATATTTAACTTTTAAAGTCAATTTGTGTATTGAAAGTTGGATGTAAGATTGTTTAACATGTTACAAGGGTTCGCTCTTGTTTGGGGACATACATTTGAAAAAAGAAGAAAAGGATTGCTGCTCCAAGACGGAGCTTTGTATAAACACCTGTCGACAACAAACAAAAGTTTAAAACTACTGAATTTTCAGTCAAAAATGATCACACTGCCTGGTTGGGTTGAAGTACCAGTCTCCATATGCAAGTCAACAAAGGTGAAACAAACATTTAAGT
>NW_006800877.1:29109-48757 GCF_000485575.1 Poecilia formosa | reverse complement strand
TAAAATGGCACATTTCTAATGTATTAAAATTAAATACGATCAGTTCACTTAATGATATTAGCGATTAGGTTATGCATTCAACAAGTACTTTTACTTTTAATACTTAAGTATTTTTAAAAGCCAGTGCTTTTTTACTTTTACTTAAGTACAAATGTTAATGTGGTAGTTTTACTTTTGCTTGAGTACATTTTTGTCTGTGTATTTGTACTTTTACTTAAGTAAATTTTTTGAGTACTTCCTTCACCACTGACTATGGCTATAGTTTTGATGACAAGTACTGTACACTGTAATTATGGGAGATCAATGGCAAGTGACTGGACAAGATTCCCATCTAGGCTTTTACTGTATTTTGTTGACAGACAAAAGCAGAGCACAAAAAATAAAAACTAAAGTAGCAATGGGAACATAAGACCTGTAAATGCAGTGTTGCTGGAATTACAGTTCAGTCTTTCCATCTTCATGCTGAGAAAATATTCTCAATCGGGTTAAGGAATGAAGAGCAGTGTGAGGAACTCCATCAGCATCTTGTTGTGGGTTATAAACCATTGCCTGATGATTCTTCTTCTCTCTGGCTGTTGACTCCATCCAAATCCTTGTCCTTCCATTGTCAGAAATGTAGAATTGTGTTGTTCTCTGTGTTGTTCTATGCTAGTGGTGCCCAAAGTGGGTCCTTGAGGGCCGGCATCCTGCATGTTCTAGTTCTCTCCCCGGTGGTCGTAACAACCTCCTCAGCAAGTCCATGTTCTTCTTAGTCCTAATGAGCCATCATTTGATCCAGGTGTGTTAAACCAGGTAGAGAACTAAAACATGCAGGATGCCATGCACAGATAGTTAGAACACCTGTTCTCCAGGAGCGACTTTGGGCTTCCTAGTCCTTTATTTAGTTTTTCAGGAAACTGGTTGGACATTGTTTGATCTAAAGAGTCACACATTTACCTTTTTGAAAAAACTCAGGATTCACCTTGGAGCAGTGCATGTTATAATTTATACAATGCAATTATGCTTAAATATTGAAGCGCTTAGGACAATAAAACAGGAAGAAATGAGGCATGACTAAAGACAATTACATAAAACACATAGATCCCATCTCATGTTATATGATATGTTCATCACCAACTGTGAAAACAATGTTCTATGGGCACCACAATGTTTTATCCAAAGCTTATTGCTACTGAACAGTGGTGGTTTCTAATATTAGCGACATGGACATCCCCTTCTCCCCCACCTGTTTGACCAAGGCCAATTAGGTGGGGGAGTAGAGTGAGAAATGGATAAAAGCAGTCATTGCGCTCCATACTTTGCTTCACGAGGTGTGCTAAGTTGACCTGACTAGAGCCCTGCACTGGATGGTTCCAAAATCAGTTTGTGTTATACACTGCATCATTGTGCATTATATCTTTTTATATGTAACATGATCAGGTAATGTTGACACCAGAAATAGGAAGTTAATGAGCTGTTTGGGTATTTGCAGTTGTAATGTAAAGCCTCTGCTGAATGTGGAGCTGTGATTGAGATGTGGCAGGAGCTCCTCCCCCACGCTGCTGAACAATGACAGGGTGTGAGTGTTTTAACGCTGAGTTTAGCTCTCAGCCTGCCTAACAGGAACCCAACAGACTTAAACGGACACAAACAAAACAAGAGCACTGACTTTAGTTTCACACTTCAATATTCAGCTTGTCTGCAAGTACAACTACTATGTTTAAAAAAATCACCTAAAAATAAAATTTTGTAACTTTTTGTGATTACTTCACATTAGGAGTAATTTGAAAATGTTGATAGTTTATTCAAATTCAACTGATTTGGAGATAGTTTCTGTTGAACAGTTGCACTTTTTATTAAATTAATGTTTATTATTTAGCCATCCATGAGATTCAAGTAACCAAAAATTATGCAGATGTTCTTCTGATCCAGCAGAATCAGCCTTTAGACATACCTGTTGAATGTGGTCAAGTCGTTCCAGTTCACATGGGATTTCATTCTTTTGTAAACAGGACACATTCAAGCCTGTCCACTGATCCGATCCTAACTGGCCCTATCACATTCATCACAAGCACCAGGTCCAAACACAGTTTGTGATCCAGACTTCAAACAAGAGGAAAGAAGATTTATAGGAGTAGTGACCTTACCTCAGACAAAGGAGTGACTGGTCGCCTGGCTGGTAGAAGGAAATACATTCTAGGAGCTGTGACATTACAGCCTGTTTAAACCTGTTTTCCCTCAGGAATTAGAAACATTTCACTTGTTACATGTTAAAACCAGCCTTTCTGGTTTCCTCCTGGGCGGAGACGACACACTCACCTGTGGGCCTCACCCACTCACTCTATATATGGAGGCACATAGACATAACAATGACTTTCATCAAGTTCCACAAATATAGTTCATAATTTTCATCATACAGATATGTGGTATTTCAGCCCCTTCAAAGTATTTATAATCTAGAACTACTAACTACTTTAAGAATTGTTGGTTGAACATAACAAATGTGCTTAGATATTAATTTAGAACATCCAATGGAACATTTTCTTCACCTAAATCCTGCAAAATTTGTAAAATTGTTGGCACTGTTATGTTATTTCTTTGTTGTGTTTTGGATCTTTCTTTTGGGGTGTTTTCAGGGGCAAGAAGCTATTAGATAATGAAAAGCAGTTAGTTTGCCCTTATCGGGTAAAGTTTCAGCTGTCAGACATGCTGAGAGGACTCAAAGAATGCTGTAATCTTGGAAAATAAATTGCAGAGTTGTGACTCATGGATGTATCACTGAACACAAAGATGAATCATCATTCAACTGAACACACTGATTCTGAGCTGTAATCTGAAAACTTGGCCTTCATCTTGTTGTCACTGAAAGGACATTTTCCTCCTGTCTCTCTTATTTGTTAACTTACTTATTTGTTTACATATTTTTCAAAACCTCAACCAAAGAAAGGGGGAGGGGTGTCACTCCACCAGCTTTGCATTCATTGAAACAATAATTGTTTTGTCCATTCGTCATTGCAGAATGGCTTCAGCTCAGTCACATTAGATTGGCAGTGTCTGTGAACACCAACTCTTAAATCTTGCCACGGCTTAATTAAATTTAAGCCTGGACTTTAAACAGGCCGTCCTCATATGAAAATGTTTTCATTTAACAGTTCCATTGCAGCTCTGATTGTATGCTTTGAAATTTTTGTTCTGTCTCAAGATTTTTCCAGCTACCAACAGCTTTTCTGCTCTTCTTTTATTCTTCAAGGAAGAATAAATAAATAAATAAATAATTTTGTTTCTTTCCTTAATACAGCTTTATTCTTTGTCCTCAAGTTGTCAAATCAAACTTTATCATTTTAAGAATCAAATAGTTTTAAAAGTAGCAAACTGAGAGCTTAAACACTCATTCTAATTCTCAGTAGAGAGACAACGATTCATAAGTTGTATAACTTTTACTAAGAAAATTGGAAGAAGATAGCTTGACCTTAATATGCATTAAGCACGATTACAGTTCGTCTTTGGACGTCTTGTTTTCAGAAATTTCTGCAGACTCGTCTACTTCCTGAGAACAGAGAGGGAAGAGAAAGGTTTGACTGCAGCTTTAAATATGAGTAATATTGGCTAAGAGGTAATGAAATAATAGCAAACCTTGCTTTGATCACCACTGCTGTCTTCTTCTTTTGCATCTGAGCTCTCCTCACCATCATCATAATAATCATCATCCTCACCATTTTCTTCCTGTGGTAAAACTCCTCCACTATCTAGGAACTTGCTAAATGTCTCCAGATCTCGGTTTCCCGTGT
Organism: Poecilia formosa; assembly: GCF_000485575.1. Lineage (NCBI taxonomy): Eukaryota > Metazoa > Chordata > Actinopteri > Cyprinodontiformes > Poeciliidae > Poecilia > Poecilia formosa. Next base: position 44,990 of record NW_006800877.1, on the reverse strand, counting down.
AGTCGACCACCTGAGTAAAAGGAGCAAAATGAAAAGGTTGATATTTTGTATGACTTCTGCATCTCTGTGGTGAGCTGAGAGTTTCTACCTCTTTGCCTTCAGCTGGGTAATATTTGATGGTTGGAAATCCTGAAATGACAAGCGACTCCACTTCATTGGCTGTGGCGTCCATCTTGGCTATGATGATGTTTTCATGATCAGCATATTTCTCTCCCAGCTGGTCCCAAATCGGAGCCAGTTCTTTGCAGTGTCCACACCATGGAGCATCTACGCAAACAGAGACAGGATGTAAGGGAAACTCAGGCAACTGCAGAAATAATAGAAATGTTTAATATTTAAGTCACTGCAACATTCTCTTTTAAATATTTGAGGTTATTTGTTTAAGACAAATGACCCCTCAAAAACTCTCAATTCAGATGATCTGTTAACGTCTGTTGGGATCCATTTTTACTAGTCACGAACTGATCAGATCTAATTCCTAAGAAATGTTTTGGCTGGAGACATCACTGCTGAACTACTCTACTGCAATAAAACTTTGAGATGATCTGATATGAACTGATCCCACTACAAAAACAAGATCTGAATCTTGCTTTTGTCTTTGGAGCCAACATTCAACTCAGACACAAGTCCTTTTCTTCCAACGTGCTGGCCAGGATGAAGATTTATTTCTAAGCCTTTGAAGTCTTCATTGGAGAACTTATAGAAAGTAGTTTGCGTACCCTGCGTATCAACGCATAGAGACATGAAAGTCTCTGGACGCATCTGCCTGCAGAGGCTGGTGACAGCCTCTCCATTTTTCCAAGAGAAGGGTACTTTACTTGGTTTTTCCACCTCAAAGTACCAGAGGTTCTGCTGAAAACTTACCTGGGACGCCAGCCAACCATACGCCTTCTGCCGGAAAAGAACAGGTATTTTCCTGTTCCATCAATTTTTGGATTTTTGGACATTGCTTTGACCTGACTGACTATAGACTGAGTGATTATTATCAGTCTTTAAATCTATATTCTATTGCATGCTTGACTAGTGTTGTGCTGATTAATAAAGGCCAGTTGTGAAGGTCAAGCTGGCTCCACTGGAAGAGGTGAAGAGAGACAGAATGCTGAAGAAGATAAAAGCTATCAAGGATAGCTTCAGTGTGGTGGACAGCCTGAGGAGCAGAGCCAAAGATTACTGCAGCCCAGATCTGCTAAAAAACGCTACAGCAAGTCTTTTCTGCCTGAGGTTCAGACTATAAAGTAAAATTCATAGGTAGTCTCCAGAGCTGTGTGCTTTACATGTTGAATATATATTTAGTAATGTACTGAGCAATATGTGTGTCCTTAGGAGTATCACTGCTCATTGTTATTTATTATTGATGTATATGTATTCTTATTACTTTATTTTAATTTTTATTACATATTTTTTTATTTTTATCATTTGTTGCTAGCATGACTAGAATTCATTGGCTCACTTTCAGCCACTCTCTTCTCCCTCTTGTTCCTGCTTCTCTTCTTTCCTTGATTTCAAATTTGTGTATTTTGTGGTCGTCTAAGACCATATTTTCTTTGTGTAGCCTAAATGTAAGCCCTCAACTGGTGGAGTTTTACCACTCTTTGTTTCAAAGTGCTGAGCCACTCTGGGTCTGGACAGTAAACCCGACCTCCTTCCCTTTTGCTCTGATCTTGATCCTCCTTAGCCAGGGGAAAGGGGTTCCTCTGTCCTACACCACTATTGTGCTGCATTCATGGTTCTGCAAAAGGGATTTTCCCTTTCTTTTCTTGTTTAATCGGTTAATTAGTTAGATTGCATGCCAGTAGTTAAAGAAAGGAGAATAATTTAGCTGTGAAGTTGGGCTAATAAACTCTCAGACTTGATTCAAAATGAATGTGTCAGTGATAATTCCTTCTTGTGTGGAGTTTCTTCTGCCAGTGGTCTGAATTCATTCCTTCACCAGAGACTGAGTTTGGCTTATTATTCCAGAAATTCTAGATGGTGCCCTGATTTAAGTAAGTAACTTAGATTTTTATTAACAATTTAATCAATAATAAATTATTGATCAAATTATTAATAATTACATAAGCCAAATATCAAAACAAGTTCTGACTCAGCAACAATTTTGATGCAACCTTGTGAGGATGTTACAACATTTTTTTGCTTTTTGCTTCCAGAATTCTGATTCCCCAATGCATCCCACCAGAGATGGACGGACGGATGGCCAAAAAATTCTGAGTAATGTTGAAATTTCCACTTAATTTTCCAGAAATAAGGGACAAAATGCAACAACTCCAACAAAATCTTTTATTGGAGTCTGCATGTTGTGAAGATGGCACTTAGTGGTACTGCAAAGTGAAGCGCTTAAAACCATAGTGTGTTGCTTTAAAGCAATACTTCTCAAATAGAGAAGAAATAAACAAATATTAATAAACTAAAGAAGGTGCAAGTAACCAATGCTTACAGATGTAACACTTTTTCTCTTTCAACCTGCGTAGTCTTGATTAAATGTTACTGATTCACTAAATAAACTGATTTTGGAAATTATTTCGAGGTTTTGATAATAAGGTCATACAATGCTGGAGCTAGTGGTTTGTACAGATAAATTATTAAATATGAACAGATTTGCAATAGTATTTCAATTCTGGGGAGGAAAGGGCACTGAAAGAAGTTGCAAAATAAAACATAAAGTGTAATATTAACTTACATATGAAGTAAAATAAAACTAAATGAAACATCAAATATAAAGTTAGAAAGATTGATATCATCAGGGATATTTATTATTGTTAAATATTTATAGTTATTTGTATAAATCTTTTGCAATTTTTTCTCCTCATTTTTATTCATTCATATTTTATTTACTGTATCTATTTATGTGTTGTGTTTGTCTATCCTTATTGTTGTTTATTTCTACCTACTGTTTGTGTACAGCACTTTGCAAATGTGCAATATGAATAAATCTGACCTTGACCTTCATCACATAGATCAGGTAAGAGTTTATGTATGCTTGCATAATTGTGAATGAGTTAAATTGACAAGTATTTAATTTTCTCTTCATCATACTGAAATGATAATGAGGCAACAGAAGTGTATTCATATGTAATTTGAACCAACTGTTTTGAGCAGTTAGTAAAAAAAATACAAAAATGCAAAAATGCTGATATGGCACAAATTAACTCACAAAACTCAATAAAGACGTTTTTGGCTGGGTCCAGAGCCACAGATTTAAAATTCTTGCCCACCAGGACTTTGACTGGTTCTTTGTCCCACTCCTCTGGAATCTCTTCAGAACGATAGTATGGCTGCAGCACATAGTGACAAGACAAGTGACTGGATTTAATATGGGTGAATAGCTGCATTTAGTAAGTGGGTGAGCATCTGTTTTACCATTGCAATGCCATCAACAACTTCCTGACACAGCAGCCACAGTGAATCTGCTGTTAGAGCTCCAGAGGGAATACTGAACTTCTTCTGTGTTTCCATGTGGATGATCCTTGCAGTCGGTGCGTCGCTTTCTGACACTCCAAAATAATTTAGCACATGTGACAGGGCCTGTGTCACATCAATCAGAACAAACAACATCTAGATAACACACACAGAAAGTTCAGTTTTTGTCAGTATGATGTGTTTTCCAGGCACACAGTACCATTTTATAGCACAATCAAGTAATAATGTTACCTTTGGATGTTATAAAAAGGCTACAACATTAAATATGAATTAAAATAAATTGTACTTTGTAATTTAACATCTTAAGATTGTGGTCCCCTGTCTCTTTAAAAACTCCTGCTCTTTCTGAAACTCCACCTTCAGAAAGTCATCACAACATGGCTTCTCTATTAACGCTTTAACAATGTTTTCACCAGAACTGAATGGAGAAATTATATAAAAGTTGGCACTTTTGTATAATGAGTTCAGCAGATACACACAGTTCCACCAGGTGTTTACGAATTGCTGCTGGCTAGTCTGAAGTCTAGCCTAAAGGATTTCTCAAACATTCATGAAAGAATCTAAGCAACACTGCAGCTATGTTTTTGATGGGGGAGTAACATTATAACATGATGTAAAGCAAAACAACAAAAAACAGTCAATTTTTTACGTAATACTGTTACTAACTGCTGAAGATCTGTCTTAAAACAGTTTCATGTTGTGAGCTTATTCCTTTGTCTCGACAAAGTAGTCCAGTTTCTAACACGATCCAAGGCAAACCGATTAATGTCTGTGTAACGCAATTAAAAAAGCTGAAAGACAGAGCCCAGCTCTTACCTTGCCCTTAAACTCCTTGGCGACAGCCTTGGCCTGCTCCACCAGCTCCAGCTGACTCTGCACTGTGGAGTTGATGAACAGCAGGCTATGCAGGCGGATACGAGAAGCGAAGATCTTGTCTGCTACCTGAAAACATAGCATGAATATTTTCATTATAGATTCAAATTTGTACTTCTAATCATGTTGATAAGCCTGACTGCTTTACCTCAGTGTTGAATGGGATAATGAGCTCCAGGCTGTTTTCCTTGATGAAGGAGGTTAGGTTGTGTTTGTCTAATTTCTCTTCTTCTGACCACACATAGTCTTCTCTGCCATCATCAAACTACCAGAAACATAACTTCTTTTAATCACACTGAACAAATCAGAACAAAATGATTTGAGCTAAAATAAATTTCTGACAATTAACTGATGAACCAGCAAAAAATGAATAAACTCTGTGATTTTAATATTGCAATTATTTTAATTGAATAGAAGTGGCAATAATTGCAGTTATTAATCTGCATTTGCTACCTTGTGTTGTGCAAACTGCCGTGTAATGGTGAGCTCTTTCCAGTTTCATTGGTGATTAATAAAAAAAAAGCATTGTCACTGAAATGTGTGGTAACACTTTTTTTGAAGGGGTGTGCATAATGACACTGTCATAAACATGACATAACACCTGTCATGAACATGAAGAAGTCTTTATGAATGTTTATGACAGTTGTCATGAAGTGTCATTCGATAAATAATGACATTTTCAATGCAAAGTTGCTCTAATAGTTGCATTAAAAGTCCATTAAAAATGCCAACTTTGCATTAAATTATCATAATTTACAAAATCATGCAAAGTTGGCGCTTTTAATGGACATTTAATGCAACTTTTAGAGCAAATTTGCATTAAAAGTGTTATTTATCAAATTTATTTGAATATAATTTACGGGAGCAGGAATGCGTATCAACGTCGTGACCGACTTTCATACCAACAGAGCAATTTTTATAGGTATGAGAGCGATTTAAAAATTATTATGGGGACAAAAATCCACTCCATTTCTCACTCTATAAAAGCGGCATTTGGTGTCAGTTACACTCTGTGTTTCGGCAGTTGGAAATTTCGCTCGTTTTTTGCTTTTTACATCGCCATCGTAACTCCGATCCCCAATAAAAGTAATAGCTCCCTTCTCAGCATCAAGCCGCACGATTTGATACCACTTTTGTGGGGGTACACGCAGCGGTACGAGCCGCATTAACAGTGATGGAAGAATAACTAGAAAATTCCTGCAGTAATTTTAAGGGGCCTGCCAAAGTGTGCCCGTCAGTTTGGACCCAGCGTTCTGATGCTAAAAATTAGCATTAATGCTAAAGAAAGCTTCGATGTAGTCAATAACCTGTGGAGAGTCAGAAGCATGTGGACTAAGCTGTACTTGTACCATTCAGTATGTTAAAATTAATGCATAAACTAAAATTTGACAAAATGCTAATGTTAGCATGAATTGTATCAGTAGCATGTGAGGCATCACTAGCATGTTCTATGTCATTGACTTACTCCATTCAGTATACTAAACATGGTAAATAAGTAAGAACATTAACTAATAGGTTATTTTAGGTAAAAGACTAATGCGCGCAAGGCAGTGCACTAGTGGGGGGGCAGTGAAATGCTAATGTTTGTGCTGATGTTAATGAGCTGCCTTGCTGCGAGAAAAAAACTAATATTTAGTTTATATTAAGACATAAATATAAACAATCATGAATGTTTTCAGGCAAAGGAATAGAGGAAGTTAAAGGAAACTCTTTGGAACAAAGAACCACATCTGAACATTCAGTAGGTTAACAAAATAGTTTTAGCTTCTCCTGTCTGAGAAAGTCATTGCCTCAATTCTTTTTAATATTTTATTTTTTTTTACCTTTCGACTGGATTTTATTGCATGTGAAATTCATGAGGAAGTTTTCTAAAAGTGCCCTTGTTTCATTTAAAGAAATACTAAAACTGAAATTTTAACATCTTTATAAAATAACCTTCAGGGATAATTTAGCTTTATAAGTTAAAGAATTACTTTTAAAAACAGTTTCATATTACAGCATTTTATGAAATCAGTGAAAACTTGAGGCATGAACAGAAAATGCGTAAATGCCTGACAGCATTTACAGGAGCTGCAGTTTCTGTGGAATTGTTTCAGCTCAGTTTATGTGTCTTAATATAAACTAAATATTAGTTTATATTAAACTTAATATTAAACTTAATGTTATTTAATATTATATTATATTCATATTATTTAATATTATTCCACCGCCTACGGTGGTTCACTGACCTAAGAGGAACATGCAGCCTTTTATGTTGAAACTTTCAGTAAACTTCATGTTCATAACCAAACTAATCCAATGTGTAACAGTGGTTTGGTTAATCCACCTGTATGAAGCCCAAAACAGGAAGTAGTTCTGAATGCCAGCTGAGGCCTCCTCTGTAATGACTGAGTGTTCCACCATGTTGTAGTTCTGACCTTCTGCTCTGCCCTCTGTATTAAAGTGTTCCGCCATGTTTAGAACTACAGTCTTTGTAGTCCAAACCATAGACATAATATAAGAGTAGACCCCGCATTGGCCGCTCCGGCGCAGGAAATACGGCGGCCATCTTGGAGCGGTATACCCTCCTACTTTGCTCAANAGTGTCATTCGATAAATAATGACATTTTCAATGCAAAGTTGCTCTAATAGTTGCATTAAAAGTCCATTAAAAATGCCAACTTTGCATTAAATTATAATTTACAAAATCATGCAAAGTTGGCACTTTTAATGGACTTTTAATGCAACTTTTAGAGCAATTTTGCATTAAAAGTGTTATTTATCGAATTTATTTTAATATAATTTATGGGAGCAGGCATGCATATCAATGTCATGACCGTCTTTCATACCAATAGAGCAATTTTTGCACCTATGAGAGCGATTTCAAAATTATTATGGGGTCAAAAATCCACTCCATTTCTCACTCTAAAAAAGCGGCATTTGGTGTCAGTTACACTCTGCGTTTCGGCAGTTGGAAATTTTGCTCGTTTTTTGCTTTTTACGTCTCCATCGTAACTCCGATCCCCAATAAAAATAATAGCTCCCTTCTTGGCATCGAGCCGCACGATTTGATACCACTTTTGTGGGTGGGAACGCAGCGGTACGAGCCGCATTAACAGTGATGGAAGAATAACTAGAAAATTCCTGAAGAAATTTCACCGGGACCTGCCAAAGTGTGCCCGTCAGTTTGGACCCAGCATTCTGATGCTAAAATTAGCATTAATGCTAAAGAAAGCTTCAGTGTAGTCAATAACCTGTGGAGAGTCAGAAGCATGTGGACTAAGCTGTACTTGTACCATACATTATGTTAAAATGAATGCATAAACTAAAATTTGACAAAATGCTAATGTTTTGTAATGGTAATGGTAATACTTTGGTAATACTTGGAAGTATAAAGCTTGGCATCAGAGCTAATATTTAATATTTTCCTTTGACCTCTTGACTCTCACCCCCAAAATACTTGCACTAAAGTCACTGGGTCCATGACAGTTGAAGGGTTTTAAGATAAGGAAATTTAAATATTAATATTTTATAGTTTTTCTCAGTTTGGGTGCATTTCTCAGAACAGAATTGAAATTCTTAAAACTACCTGTTCAATCTTCAAATTACTGTCAGTACTGCACATCAAAAAATGAGTTTCTCATTCCTTTTGCAAGTTTTGCTTTTGTACATCATGTAACTGATTATGTGCACTTCTCTGCTTTTCCCCCGTTGTAATTTGCTTTTATCATGTTGATCAAAATATGTTAAACGTGTCTGTGTTGAATTCCCAACTTCCAAAACAGCATAAGTTCATTGTGTAAGTCTTAACATGCATAAGTCTTAAAGTTGTCATAATGTCAATCATATTTTAATTAATTTATATTTGATTATCTTCTAAATCTGTCCTGAATTGGTAAATTGGTCCCAAGTGAGTCCTGAGTTTCTCTAACAGGTCAATGTATGAACCATTAGCTCAACCAACGATCAACCAGTTTTCTGAAAACAGATTGAAGGTGCATCTGTGAACCATCAGTTTGCAACAATATGGTTTATATTGCCAGAACACAACACAATGTTACATTTCTGAGAACTGATGAACAAGTATCTGGACCAAGTGAACAGCCAGAGAGAAGAAGAGGAGTGAGGCTGAGGAGGAAATAGTTGGGAGGAAAGCAGAAGAAGAGTCAGAAGAGGATGAGGACATCTGCCAGTTTCCATCAGTCCAACATCAGGATATGGTTTGCGACCCACAATATGATGCTGATGGAGGTCCTCCCACCCTACTGTTCATTCCTTAACCCCACTGAGGAACCTTTGTCAGCATGATGATGGAAATTAAAATGTAATGTAATTATGTAATTTCTACAGCACTGTACAGTTTTCCATGAGGAGATTGTCCTATGGTTCCTTTTCTACGTTTTTTTTTTGTTCTCTGCATTTCTATTTTTCTTTCTGAATCACCATGGCATGTAATAAATTACAGCAAAAGCGTAAATGTGAATTTTGTAGTTTCTTCCCATGACTAATCAATTTGACTGTCTTATCTGTACATAGAGAAACTACAACTTATTATTCTGAGTTACTGATATGTTAACTGACAGAGTTTTGAGAGCTGAACTAAGGATTTTTCAAGCAAACAAATGCTATTTTTGCTGTTTCTACGAATTGTTTTGAGAAATGTGTTTACTGTTTTGTAAATGCCAACAATGACTTGAGAAATGCACCAAAAGTGACTGAGAAAATCTAACATAGCATAAATTGTCTCAGGTGTATCAATTTGTTTGCCTGTATGAAAAGTGTTCACATTTACAGCTTTGTTTCTGCTAGCTTGCAGGAAATGTAACTTACATAAATGGTTGAAGACAACTTATTGGCCTTCATGAGACTCGGATAAATGGTGAGTATCTATTTCATAAATTGCCTAAAACAGTTATATTTAACTTTTAAAGTCAATTTGTGTATTGAAAGTTGGACGTAAGATTGTTTAACATGTTACAAGGGTTCTCTCTTGTTTGGGGACGTACATTTGAAAAAAGAAGAAAAGGATTGCTGCTCCAAGACGGAGCTTTGTATAAACACCTGTCGACAACAAACAAAAGTTTAAAACTACTGAATTTTCAGTCAGAAATGATCACACCGCCTGGTTGAAGTACCAGTCTCCATATGCAAGTCAACAAAGGTGAAACAAACATTTAAGCGAATGGTGCATTTACAAGATGTTCATGTAATGCATCTTTCTAACTTTCGCTTTGTTTGTTTTCCAGCAGAGAGGAAACACCCAATTGACAACATGTGAGTCTCAATTTCAACCCGTGACTGGGAAGACTACAACCATCCTGAGCAAAGTCTGAACTCAGCGACTTGTGACTCTCAACCCAGAACAAGAATCCTTTTATCACCGGTTTTTCTTCTACAATATGTTATCTCTTATATGGACACATACTGTTTTTTAGTTGGTTTGTTTTGTTTTCCAGATCTCAGTAACACCGTGAGGAAACTGGACAGAAAATAGAATTGGTTCTTTTTTTAACTGAATTTTTAAACAGAAATTGTTTCTTTAAGTGGATTACTCATAATCTGTATTTTTTTGTTTAATTTGAATAAATTTTCTTTATAACTTTCTGTATAGAAATGCTGACAAGTTAAACTTCCTTGTGTGTTGAACTGTAATTTTTATGGTAAAATTCTGGTAAGAACAGCGACCGGTAATTTACCATAAAGTTTTGGGGTTTCTTTACAATAAAATGTCAGTATATCATACAGTCTGGCCATGTTTTTCACTTCTGTAGATATTATGCCTCAGGCAGTATGACCGTATTTACTACGGCAAAAGCACATTTTAATTTTTTATTTTATCATATTTTAGGAAATACGGTATTTTACCGTATTTTAAAAATACAATAAAAAACTGGCAGTTTTGGTTGCCAGAATTTTACCATGAAAAGACAGTAAAATACTGGCAACCACAGCTGCCAGTTTTTTACCGTAAATTGAGGCCGTTTTTTTTTTTTTTTTACAGTGTACTTTTACATCAATATTAAGGAATCGTTCACTTTAAACAAGCACCTATATCTTTCTGTAAAGGTAATTATAAGTTAGTTTTGTCATATTTCAGGTGTACTAAGATGTTTGAACTACAGACTAGACCAAAATGTATTTTTTGGTTTTGTGTTTTTACAGTGTTGAGGAATTTTAGATTTTAAAATTGCATTTACTACTGTGTCTAATTTAAAGGCAGACAGGGCTCATCACTGAGAGCTTTTAACTCCCTGTGTTATGTGTCGGTTCATGGGATCTCACCATGAACCCCGGGTCATGTCTAAAAGACGTAACCTGGGGGTTACATCCCTCTCAGGGTGGCCAGGAGGTGATCTGGCCACTCTGATCACCTTGCACTGTAAATCTTTACCTCATGAACATAGATTGGTGTTGAAGACTTTGGAGTCAAAAGTTTTGTGTGAAGTTGTGATTGTGTTTTACGTTTTGACTTTCAGTATGCAATGTAATCACTTTTCAGAAACTTTCAGTTGCTTTCTCAGCTAAGCTTTGGTTTGTTATTTTTATTCTTACATATATTTTTTGACTAGTTTTTGTGTGTTAATTGTGCCTAAATTTAATGAGAGTTTTTATGGTAAGTTTGAAGTTTGATCTGTTCAAAGTAGAAGAGCTTATAATGATCTGTTTTTGACTGAAAAAAAATTCTTAAAAAACAAATTTTTCACTGTTTTCTGGGCAGCTTACCAATGAACTATAGACGGACAATATGGAATCTACACTGATTGATAATTCAACATAAAAACATTATTGCAGAGATATTTAAATTTTTTAACACCAATACATTTCCAAAGCAATGGATGACAGTTGAGTCTGTATCTTCCATACCTTTTTGAACAGCACCACTGAGTCTGATTTCACTTCGTACTTCTGAAACACTTCAGGAGTTGCAGTAACTCCAAACTCAACATCAGTCAAATCAAAAGCGACCTCCTTGAACACCTTGGCAGACTCGCTTTCCAAACTCTGGAAAAAAGGAACAAGAGGAAACAACATGGATGTTTTAAACATGGACTTCTATCATGAGACACAGAGGCATTGCTGAGTATGCCTTATGAAACCTACATTGAAGAATCCTACAACAGAGATATTGTGGGTGCCGATGAACTTGGCTGCAGAGTCCACAAAGTCAAGATTTGAAGTCCCAGGACCGGCACGACGCTTCATCCATTGAATTATTCCCACCACTGATCTTTTACCTGGAAAACAGATACACCCATGAGACAAATAGTAAAAGTGGGGATTTTTTTTTTTTTTTTTTTTTTTTTTTTTTTAGAAAAACATGGCATAGGTGAGTAGAAAAGGTCTTGAGAAACAGCAGGATTTTCACAAACTGTGCATGGGACATTGGTCAATATTTTAGGATTGGGCAATTGTTGGTTTTCATATTCACTTCCTTCCTTAGTTTTAAGATTCCTTGTTGGTGGTTCTAGTATTTCATATAGAGTTTCTCTGAGTCACAGTCATCGGATAAGTTTCTGTGAACTCCTAGATTTGAATCCCTCCCAGTGTCCCATTTTCAGCTGCATGTTTTCCCTACAAACTTACGATGTTCAACACATGGGTAAGTTTGAAATCACACACATGCAACTGTAGAACTTGAATAATTTACTAAAGACGTAATTCAACCTTTTCAACCATATCTACTGTAACAGAGAAACATCTAAGACTATATGGTGTGGGGTCTTAAACAGGTCTTAAGACTGTGAGCACAATTAATAGGGAAGTTTTAGTTTTGACTATATAATCATTTTATTTGTATTTTCCAACTCCACGCTGTATAAACTTGAATGTTTATTGACAAATACAAATACATATTGGCTGATATGTATTTATTTAATGAGGGAGCGTAGGGCCTAAGACGATCAACACTCTATATCAAGGTGTGCAGAACAGTTAGCCAGAAAAAAGATTTAAGTGATTCTAAAAAATCCAAAATTGTCAAAAAGTTTTTCACTGTTGAAGTTGCTAAGCTATTGAGAAAATTGGGTGTCATCACAGATTCTCTGACACAGAACCATCAAACGTTTTGCTGAAAATAGTCAACAGGGTTGCAAGAAACATGTTGAGGAAAAAAAAGATGTAAATTAATTGCCAAAGATTTGAGAAGAATCAAATATGAAGCTACCAGGAACCCATTATCTTCCAGTGCTGTCATATTCCAGAACTGCAACCTACCTGGAGTGCCCAGAGCTCTGAGACATGGCCATGGTAAAGAAGGCTGAAACCTGACCACCAGTGAACAAGACACATAAGTTGAAACGTCAAGACTGGGCCAAGACAGATCTGAAGACAGATTTCTCAAAGGTTTTATGGTTTGATGAGATGAGAGTTTCTACACCTCATGTCAACCTCAAGGCCCAGGGGCCAAATCCGCCCTGCCACAAGTATTGATGTGGCCCTAAACTCTTGAGATAAGAGTTGTGAATACTTGTAGTGGTTGCATTTCATTTCTACAATATTTATTAAAGATAAATGTCTCTGCATCTCTACCAGTGTAATCCAGTGGCTGCTTGCGGTCCCCGTTGATGAACACCTTCAGAGTGGGAAAGCTTCCGACCTCAAACTCATCAGCCAGCTCCTTCTCCTCAATGGCATCCACCTTAGCCAGTCGAATCCCTGCTTCCTCCTCCTTCAGTTTCTCTGCGACCTCGGCGTAAATCGGTTCAAACTCTTTGCAGTGGCCACACCAGGGAGCATCTTAGGCAAACATACACATATTTGAAGCACAATTGCACACTGTCAAGCAGAGTTGAGCAGTAAGTAGTTATTTACTCAACTACATTTACTTGAGCAACTTTTTTGAAAAAAAATAATAAAAAAAAATAAAACTTTTAAGAAGTATTTTTACTATGCTCTACTTTTTAATTTCACCTGTGTAGTTTTATTATGAAGTACCACTACTCTTGCTTGAGTAAAATTTCTGTACTCTCTACCCATTGAATGAAGAACCAACATGTTTTAACCAAAAATTCACCAGACACAGACCTGCAGTTTTTGATAAAGTTTCATATTTTCGCGAAACAGGCGGACGGAGCCTGGTGCTGCAAGGCTGGAGGCCTTGTCCTGTTAGGCTGTGATTTTATCTTTTCTTTTTATCTTTTTATTACTTTCTTTTTCTTTCTCACTGTTTAAAATTATGTAAAGCACTTTGAAATGCCTTGCTGCTGAAATGTGCTATACAAATAAAATTTGATTGATTGATTGATATGTTTTTTATTGAAAGAAGCCGAGTTGGAAAATTTTTCTTTTGCCTGATTTTGTTTTTTGTTATTTATATGAATTATTGTTATTTTTGTCCGTAAGATACCAACATTTCTGCTTGACTTTATATTTTGGTCCGCCTGATGTAATTTTTAAATATTAAAGGATTGATCATTTTTTCAGTTACTCGGTAATTGAGTAGACTATTTACCAAATACTTTTTTACTCTTACTGGATGGCTACTTTTTACTTTTGCTTGAGTAGAAATATGTTGAAGAAGTACTACTCTTACTTGAATACAATTTTTGGCTTCTCTGCCTGCCATTCACTGGAACATTGACTGGAAGCATTATCTGTCCTGTTGCTACCGTTCCCTCAATTCCCAGGGAAATAAGCTGCTGATAGCAGAAGCGGTGGTTGGCCTCAACCTTATCCTCACTACTCTTTTTTTCCCTCTGCTGTTGTCCTGCTGAGCTCATGTGTGGGAGCTTTTCAGCAGGACAACAGCTGGACTTGACAGGACATGTGTGGGGACATTTCTCCATTTGTTACATAGTACCTCAGGGTTATGGATATAAAATACCAGAGGAAATCCTCGATTAGTGTGTGATAAAATAATGTAATCCTGCAGCTCTAGGTGATATTTCATGATTATCTCAACTTTATTTCTCTCTTTTATTAGCAGAAATATTTCAGTTCTTTTAAGAAATGGTCATGATTTATATTTAGGTATCCTTGTGACATTTTGAAGCCATTCATTGTTTTTAATTTTAGATCAATATTCCTTTAAAATAATGTTTTTGTATTAAAAAGCAGCACATGTAACATATGTTCTACCAACTTTCTGTAAAACACCACATCTTGCACAACCTGTCTGCCTGTTTAAACTTATGCTTAATTATAAGAATATTGACATTATATTTTTACTTACAAAACTCAACCAGTAAAAACTCATTTTCGCTGAGAGCTCTGTCAAAGTTGTTGATGTGTAGAACCAAAATGTCTTTTTCTTCTTCTATGTTTGTTGTCTTCTCCTTCTTTGGCTTCTTGTCTGTCTCCTCTGAGGTGTCCTCTAATGTCTCTGCTGATGATGCCTCCGTTGCCTTGTTGGGGTCATCCTTGGGGTCACCAGCCTGAATGCTGAAGGACCCCAGCAGCAGCAGGCCCAGCAGAGCAATGCATAGCTTGTGTGTTCTCATGTCTCTGTGTGTGTGTAACCTGCTCTGTCACCTCTGCTCAGGTGTGGGAGAACCTATCCTACGGTTTTTTTATCTAACAAAGAGTGTGTGTGTCAGAATGTTACTGGTCTTCCCTCTTGTCCAATCAGAGGCTGCGCTTTTCACAGGACTCATTGGAGCCAATCACATCATGCCATGTAAAGATATTGATTTGGTTCATAAACAGTAGTAACCACAGAATTTATTAAATGTCAGCATTTGTCATATTTTTCCCATTTGTTGGCATGTTTTTAATTAATACTGAGCAGATATTTACATTGGAAGATATTTTATAAGCACCAATAAGTAGTTTTATTGGTGCTTATCAAAACCTCATTTACCTAAAAATGGCTCAATGGTAAAGGTGGGAGAAAAGTTAGCTTTTTCTTTAACATATATTATGGTAGAGTTTAAACAATCTGTTGGACCTGGATGCAGAAGAAAATGGCAGGAACTATAGATTCAGGTGGAGTTTTTTTGTACAATACATTATGAAAGGTATTCCCACCAATTTCCCTTTTATATATTTAGTTTTTATTTACTTCAACATAGTCAATATATTTTATTGGAATGTTATGTGGCACCTTGAATACATCAGACCGGTCATTAATAAACTCAGCAGGTTTGACCAATAGAGTGACAGGAAGAGACCATAACTAAACCTTTTGGTCTATATGAAAAGTACAGAGTGAGGGATGAAAACTAACATGTAGCACAAACCTGAATCTAAATGAGACTCCAGAGACATCTAGAGATATTTCAGCCTCTACATGTACAAAACTGAGAGAGACATAAATCAACAAAAACCTTGAAATCCACATTAGTTCTGTGAATACTTTTGAAAAGTAATGTGTGTATTGTGTAGACACAGTATGAAGTCCATCCACACTCTGAGGTGGCTTTGTTGGTCGTTAATTGCTTCAAAATCTCTGGAAATGGAATAAAAACAAGTGAACAAGTAGTCAAGGTCCAAAGGAAAACAGAAAAAAATGTAGAAACTGTAAAGAAAAAGTGATCAGGATCACTATGATTGAGTAAAAGAGTCTCGAGCTCATGTAACCCTTTAACGGATAAACCAGCAGGTGTTCAGCAGTTCAACTGCTTCACCAGAAGACTCTTTGCTGGTGCAGATATGGCACCCGCACTCTTGATCTA
>NW_006800877.1:20848-28482 GCF_000485575.1 Poecilia formosa | reverse complement strand
TTTATATTATTAATATTTAAACCTTAGATGAGGTACCTTGTCAACAAATAAGCAATTTCCCCTTGGGATCAATAAAGTATCTTCTATTCTATTCTGAAAGAACCTTTGCTGAAAATAATAGGTATAAAATTAATATCGATATGAGGACTCATTTTCATTTTCATATCGGTGCATCCTTAATGAAATGTGCTCTGAAGGCAAATCAGTTTTTGAAATAATCAGAAAAAGAAACATTTCCTTCAAAATTAAAGCATGGTTTCTATGGCAACTATCCTAAACATTCTTGAAGTGTTTCCTTGTCAGAGTACAGGACTACAAAGAGAAGAAAACAACCTGCTTTGTTCCTGTTCATTTCTGTTTGTTGAACAGCTGCAGAGGTCGGAACCCAAGTTGGTTTCAGGCAGCTACTGCGTGTTTAATTCTGCGTGTGTGTCGTCCATCAGTGTGTGAGTGAACTCTGGGTGTGGGTCCCAGTAGGCCAGCAGGTCACTGAAGTCTGGCTCTCTGCCGGTCATGCCGTGCTGCATCAGCGGGTTGTAATGTGTGTGTCTGTCACTGGTCTGTCCAGGTGAGCTGCTGCTAGTGTGTGTGGTGTTAGGTGTGATGGTGAAGCTAACCAGAGGGCAACGAGGAACTGGCTCAGTCCAGAAACTTAGTGGTAGGTGCCTGTTGATCATTGGCTGGACCCTGAGTCGACCCAGGCCGCTGTGATTGAACAGGTCAGCCAGGGGCCCCAAACCGCTGCGTCTTGGGTTGTCATCTGGAGCCACCACACCGTTCACCTGCTCCTCTGGAGTCTCCGCACCTGCGATCCTCAGCAGGTCGTCATAGTAACGCAGCCGACCGCTGCTCACCACGGAGACAGAGTCGTCATAGATGTCACAAGTTTCTTGATCCGCAGAGGAGCGGCCAAAATACCGCTGGACGTCATGACTGATGAGGTCAGCGAACCTCAACAACTGACTGGTCACATCCAGAACATTCTGAGCAGGATTCACAATGAACTGATCCAAGCATTCCTCTTCTTCTTCTTCCTCCTCCTCCTCTTCATCTTGATCTTCTTCATCTTCTCGTTCCTGTGGCTTCTCCCTCATCTGACAACCTTCATCCTTCTTGTATGGAGAGTGCAAGAAAGTGTGGAAGTAGGCAGGAGCCGGGATCTGAATGTGGAAATTCCTGATAACTCCTGTGGCCATGTCACCTCCAGACCTGTAGAGGTCAAAACAGGAAGAAAAGAAAAAGTATAAGGATATAGGAGGCATAAAACACTACAATGGGTGTAAAAGTTTTCTTACCTTGGAGCTGGATTTGATTGCGTGTAGTGAGTGTCCTGGAGGAGAGGGCCCGGGTCCTGTGTGTGAGCTGATGAGTGACAGTGGTCTCTGTTTTTATACCGCAGCTGACATGTGTCTTCTGTCGGACCGGGGCACCTTCCTAAAACAAATATTTGCGTACCGGATCGGTCAGACTCACTCTGTTTACTCCATCACCGGGCAACCAGGGAGGACATCCAAGCTTAATGGGGGCTCTGCTAAGTGACCATGGAGAGTTTTTACACACGTGTACACAAGCTCATCATTGCTCTTTCCGTTCCTGTTATCAGGCTAGTTAAAAGATAAAAGAGCGTGAAATTCAATCACCCGCTGTGTTGATTTCTAAAGGGGGTCGAGAGGAGGCTGGGGGTGGTCACTGTGTTCACCCAGACCCTTGTTTGACCTTGAAAACTACACTGTGACACTGCACAGTCTGCTCAGATTCAGACTTCCTGAAACATGACATTCCACCAATACTTTTTATGTGCAAACTCAATTTCTTTCATGTGTTTTTAACCTTTTCTGGCCTTACTGGAAGTATATAAGAATTACAAGACTGCATATAATTCTAAAAATTAAGCTTTAAGTCAGAAACAGCCTACAGAGAAACTTGGCCTTGCAGTGAAGCAGTAATTAGTTGCCATTTGTGGTTTAATGCTGAATCATCAAATAAAGCAGTGAAAGGACAATGTGGACAACTTCCTAAAAGAGCTCGAACATCTAATGATTTTTGCTAAAGTAGTCTCGGCTTTTAAACTTTTCACACTTTTTTCCATGTCAACCACAAACTTCAGTATAGTTTAACAGGGTTTGGTGCAATAGACTGTAGATGTGTGTCTGCTTCAATTAAACTGAACAGATTTTTTTTAGGTCCATTAACAGGATTCTGAAGAACTTGATTCCTCTGCTGATTAAATCTTGCAGAGAAGGTTTGATAGATATTTCCAGACCTGTGTAACATTGTGCATATGAGCATGGTGTGTGTGTGGGTGTGTGTGTGCATGTTATCAGCATATCCAGACTCCTCTGGTCTTGCCTGTCATCAGTATCCAGGCTTCTGTGTTGATTTTAGGACTAAAGATCAATAGCTGCAATATGTCAGCACTTGAGAGCCTAACAAAGAATTGCACACCTTTTTAGGCACACAAGCACCTAAACACACATGGACACACACTCAAAAAACTGTCAGATTTGGTTTTTACTTCATGGTTACAGGAAAGAAATATAATATATTTTAAGACAAATGTTGATTAACCACAGACTGGCGGGCTGTCCAGGGTGACCCCGCCTCTCGCCCGGAACGTTAGCTGGAGATAGGCACCAGCACCCCTCCTGACCCCACTAAAGGACAAGGGTGTAAAGAAAATGGATGGATGGATGTTGATTAACCAATCCATTCCATGCTGTACAAGATGTCTTTTTTGTTTATATACATTAATATGCAAGAGTCATGAGCCATATTTCTTTGTATGAAATATGGCTCATGACTTTATAGCTAAAGTCACAACTCTTTAGCTATAAACTTTAATATCTAGCACAAAGGAAGATATGATACTACAGAAAATATGTAATTTTTCAACTAATGAAACATTTAAGCAGTAGAAATAAAAAGAAAATAAAACAACCACCAGGTTCTCTCTGAAGATGTCATGACAGACTGGATATTTATTTCATTATCTTATGATGGCTCCTCAGCAAATGAAACACGTTACACACACAGTTGGTGATCATTATATACATAAGGTAAATTATGGAAAATCAGTATATTAAATGTTTTTAACCATTTTATGGTCGACATACAGACAGGAGGAACTTGCTCCCATAGAACGGCAGCCAGCAGTTAGTGAGAGGTTGCGCAATCCAAAGTGAGGCTCAGCTCACTGCTGCTTCACTTCTGAGCATTTCAATGGGAAACTGCGAAAATTCAACGATTTTTAAGAAAAAAATAATCAAAATTAGTTAAGCTAAATGAAAAATAGTTTATTAGTACAAACCACAGATTGAAAATAGCAATACAAGTTATCTTATACATTATTCTTCCATTATGCCTGCCTCAGGGGAGGATCGCACGCCACTGATGGTGTTGTCAAAGTAGTAGCATAATTAACCTACTCCCCACTATTATATATTTTTTAAATTAAAACTTTTTACTTACCTCGTGCACTAGCTGCTTTGAACATGGGGCACAGCTGCTGCCAAGCACATAGATGCAGACACGCAAAAAAAGGGTATACTAAAAATGGTCAGGCCAAAGTTGGTGGGGACACGTCTCCCAGTCCTTCAGAATGTTACGCCCGGACTTGTTACTACTGCAAACTGTCTTCCTTTTAGATTTAATTTTTTGACTCCTCTCTGTAAAAGTGCACACAGTGTACAAGTTCTTTGCATCCCGTTCCATTTAGTTTTTTTTAGGTACAATTCTGAAGTTATCTCCAGTGCCCTGTTTCAGAAAGCAGGATAAGTGAAAATTCTGAGTAAGTTCTGTGCATATCCTGGGTTTTCCATTTCAGAAAGTTGTGCATCAGTTATCCGGAGTCAACTTACTACCACAACGTACTCCGTGAACCATCCCTGCTCGGCAGCAGGATTGTTTGAACAAATCCTGTTTTAGCTGAAACCTGGCACAAGGAAAGCGTCAGAAATGAAATGTTCTTTTCTGTGGGAGGCTGTACATGTTGGACAGTAGATATGGGGTAATTGAAATAAAGACCATTGTTCAAGTACAAAACCTTGCTTTTATTTTCTATGATCAAAACTGCAAAACATCTAGAAAAATATACAACAAATGCTTCACCTCTCACAACATTTAACATCTGAAAATTGGAAAATAAAATAAAAGTAATATTCACATTTTCCCCTCTGTTGATAAAAGAACATTCATTTTTATTTCCTTTCTTTTATATTAGGCATTTGCAAGTATTAAGGTCTGCTGTTCTGGTTTTCGGATTCAGACATCTCCACAGTAGCCGGAGTCGTTGGAGAGCTGGGAGTTGGAGCTGCGATTAGATGAAGAGTTCCATATGTCCAGGTTCATGTGTGGCCCGAACGGGTTGAAGCTGGAGTACTGGATGGGTCGGTAGGTTCCCTCCGGCTCTCGGGTGAATGGGGAGTGTGGAGGTGTGACAGGGGTGATGGGAGACATGGGGGACACTGGGACTGATCGCTCAGCTGGGAAGTGAGTCTGCGGGGTCCAGATGGAGCCAAACAGACCAGACATGGGAGAGAGGCTGCGGGTCCCCGAGAAATACGGCTGTGAAGGAGAGAAAAGGAAAGACGTTAGACTTTTGGTTTTGCTTAAAGCTAAACCCTCAATGTGTGCCCCATTCTCCATTATGCAATGGCATAATAGGGCCAATGTAGAGAGACAAAAAAAGAAAAGTAAATTTCCACAAAAAAACAAAACAACAAAAAAAACGAACAACTGAAAATTTGAGTTTTTCCAAGCAAACTTTCAACTTTTTAAGGCCAAAAAGTAAAAACTTTTTTCTAGAAATTTTCCGAGATTTTTTTGCCAGAAGTGTGGTCCTTCTTTTCCTATCTACAATGGCCATTGTATCTTTATTCTAAAATATTTGTTTACAGAAGAAAAGATATTGTGGCGTGAACTTAGACCTGTCACAATACATTTTGCTGGATGATAAATTGTTCCAGAAGTTATTGGCAAAAATTATATTGTTGTTTTGAGATAATTGCAAGAAAATATTCTAAAAGATAACCTTAAATTCTAATGAACATTTAACACTTGAACAAGAAGACATTTTAAATATCCAAAATAAATAAACAAAACATAGTTAATTTTGAAGTCTTTGTAAACAAAACTGTCCTTCAAAAATTGGCCAGTAGAGACCAAAGAACCAAACTAAAGACTTTTATGATCCAGTTTTTGGTGGAAAGAGGAAAAAAAAGAGAAACGATAAATCATGCCAATGGAAATTATTGGGTTTGTTTTAATTTATCATTCCATTAATTGATTTATTGATTATTGTGACAGGCGTAGCAGTAATGAACAGGTGACAGAAGTATATAAAAGTGGTACAGTGATCCCTCGCTATAACGCAGTTCACCTTTCGTGGTCTTGCTGCTTCGCGGATTTTTTTGTGTGCAGTTTTATTCACAGTGCATTGTGTTCTGCGTCCTGATTGGCTAAAATATACGTAATACAGACTGGCCATTCAGGAGATGGAAACTGAAACTTTGAATGCCAGCTGAAAAAAACTGTGGCCAGAGGCTCTGCCGTAGATACAACTGTGAATCTTGCAAAGCAGCTTGGAGGAAACGCTTTAATGACACGACTCTGGATCACATTAATGCTGTGATTGATGCACACGCACATCCGCTGATCTGAAAACAGGTTTTGTTCTTTGGTTTCGATGTAGAGTATTTAATTATGCTGTGTAATAGTTGTAAAAAAATAAAGGTAACTACTTCGCGGATTTCATTTATCGCAGGTTATTTTCAGAACACAACCCCCGCGAAAAACGAGGGATCACTGTATCATCTAAATTTAGCGAGATAGACTTTTTTTCTTTTACTAGTTTTAGAACTAGTAAAATAAAAACAAAAACTGTAAATATTTTCCCAGGTTTTCTGCACATTTATGCAAAAATTCCAGACTTTACCAAACGTCTGAGTTTAAATCCTTTGTGCCCACTTTAAAAACTAAAACCAAAGCATCTCTATAGATTTTAAGTTCATATTTGTATCATGAAACAGCTGAACTTTAAGATGGTGACTCTGCTTTGTCAAAATGGTTAAGAGAAATGTTTTCATGCACAGGAGAAGTTTTTACTACTGTCAGGACAACTTAAATATAGGAGGAAAGAAAAAAAAAACCATAACCATACATATCTTGGTCAATTTTGAAATCATCATTCTTATTGTTTAGCAGGATTACCCATCCAGATTGAAAACGTCTTGCTTTCACTGCATTAAGAGAACAAAGCAAGACCATAAATGCAAAACAGAATCTGGACAAATAAATGTGCCATCTTTGTTTGCTAAGATTATGTAACACATTTGACTTAATACCTATTTTTTAAGATCTTCACTTTCTGATGACTGATCAGAACTAGGAAAACTTTCTGAGTCTGATATATGGACAACTGACCTGCACAGCTTTAATTGTTTTGAGTCAAAATGGAAATCTGATTTATTGTACAGTGTTATTGACTTGTCCAATTGTGAAAGTGTGTGATTCTTTGGTCTCAACGGTATTTGCAGCATCACAGTTTAATTTGCAGGGAATATTTATTTTTAGCTGAACAATTACAGCAGACACAAATGTACACAAGATGTCACCTTGCTCCCCACACATGCTGCTGAGTTCCAAGTGGAAGGAGATTCCTGAGGCTGCTCATTACTCCAGCTGCTCTGACTGCCATTGACGTTCTGCCCCCCCTGATTGGGGAAACCACTCTGAAAAGGTCCATTACCTGGAAAATGTTTCAAATAAACAAGTTGAAGATCAAACCCATAAAAAAACATATTCAAGTGGTTTGAAAACACTTAAGGAAGTTAAATGGGGGGAATGAAAGACTGGAATTCAGATATTAGGAGCTGATACCAGTGTAGCTGCAGGGACTGTTGCAATGACTGTTGGCACTGCTCCAAGTGAAGCTGCAAAATAAGCAAACATTGAAGCCATTTTAATATTTACATAAAACTGCAATCACCGTGTTAATACACAAAGCACATTATTCAGAAAACATAACCAAACTTTTTACATCAGTAACTAAAAACTTCCTCAACTCATCCATTAATATGCTTGTCACAATAACACATTTTACTGTATGATAAATTGTCCCAAAAATGACATTGGTAAATGATAAAATTGTTGTTTACAGATCATTTTCAAGAAATTAAAAATTTACTTGCATATTTATAATGCAAGTTCTCTTTCTCAAGAACTAATAAACATTAATTTTGTGCTGAACACTCCACACTGGAAATGGAAGACATTATAAATATCCAAAATAAACCCAACAACCAAAAACAATACATAAAAAGGAAATAAAAATCACGCACAAGCAAGACCATAAATAAAATGCATGAAGTCTCTATAAACAAAGCTGCCCTTCAAATAAACATGGTTGTAAATTAATCAATAGTTTAACAAAAGAAGTATTGAAACTAGAGATGTGCCGATCAGGTTTTTTCCTGCCGATACCGATATCGATCACCCATGAGGGCCGATCGTCGATACCGATCACATAATAATAATTATTATTTTTTTTATCATAAACACTACTGGTTACATGTTGTGGAAAAAGGAACCATTAATTCACCTTAATTTAGACAAAAACTTGTTTTTAATAACTTTTT
>NW_006800877.1:15233-20625 GCF_000485575.1 Poecilia formosa | reverse complement strand
TGAGTGACACTCCAGTCCTATCTAATAAGTAAAGAACCGTGGAGAAGAATCGAGTGTTTCTGAATGTCACCTCCCTATATTGCAGACTTTTGGACATAGCTGTCCCATATATGCGACAAGTCAGTCTACACCTCCGCACAATAATTCAGCACAGTGAGTGATAACATTTTTCATCACAATGCTTATGTGTCTCTGTACAGCTAGCTTTGCTAACATCATGTTAACGGAGCTTACCTTCTTTGAGCTACTTTTCTAAATGACGAAAAAAGTTAGACGTTGTTCCCACCGTCTGTGAAAGCGAAGCAATGTTGAGTTAGCGGTAGCCATCGGATTTCTTACTATTTATGCAGCGCTATCATATTACTGACGATTAGACAAACATTTTCTGCCGCTGAAAGAAAACCACTGCACGTGTCCTGGAGCACCGCGCGCGAGTGAAAGGTGGGGAGGGGCGAGTAACAGAAACATACTGTAGTTGCTTGGATTTTAATCGGTGCGTTTTGCATCCACTGAAAACAAAGATGTTAACAAATAAACTGGACAGTATGCTGCACGTTTAGTGGTATTTTCACAGTTGCGGTCTCGACTGGTCTTGAAATAATTTGCCGAGTCCTCAGAGCCCGAGACCGAGACAAGACCGAGACCAAATGCGGTCGAGTCCGAGACAAGACCGAGACCATCAAAAAATGGTCTTAAGACCGGTCTCGAGACCAAGACCAACTTCAAGTACCACAACACTGCTTGGTCGGGAATCCTTTTGCAGAAATGACTGCTTCAATGCGGCGTGGCATGGAGGGAATCAGCCTGTAGCACTGCTGAGGTGTTATGGAGGCCCAGGATGTTACGATAGCGGCCTTAAGCTCATCCAGAGTGTTGGGTCTTGCGTCTCTCAACTTTCTCTTCACAATATCCCACAGATTCTCTATGGGGTTCAGGTCAGGAGAGTTGGCAGGCCAATTGAGCACAGTAATACCATGGTCAGTAAACCACTTACCAGTGGTTTTGGCACTGTGAGCAGGTGCCAGGATGTGCTGAAAAATGAAATCTTCATCTCCATAAAGCTTTTCAGCAGATGGAAGCATGAAGTGCTCCAAAATCTCCTGATAGCTGCTGCATTGACCCTGCCCTTGTTAAAACACGGTGGACCAACACCAGCAGCTGACATGGTACCCTGGACCATCACTGACTGTGGGTACTTGACACTGGACTTCTGGCATTTTGGCATTTCCTTCTCCCCAGTCTTCCTCCAGACTCTGGCACTTTGATTTCCGTATGACATGCAAAATTTGCTTTCATCCGAAAAAGTAGTTTGGACCACTGAGCAAAAGTCCAGTGCTGCTTCTCTGTAGCCCAGGTCAGGAGCTTCTGCCGCTGTTTCTGGTTCAAAAGTGGCTTGACCTGGGGAATGTGGCACCTGTAGCCCATTTCCTGCACATGCCTGTGCACGGTGGCTCTGGATGTTTCTACTACAGACTCATTCCAGTGCTTCCGCAGGTCCCCCAAGGTCTGGAATCAGCCCTTCTCCACAATCTTCCTCAGGGTCCGGTCACTTCTTCTCATTGTGCAACGTTTTCTGCCATACTTTTTCCTTCCCACTGAGGTGCCTTGATACAGCACTCTGGGAACAGCCTATTCGTTCAGAAATTTCTTTCTGTGTCTTACCCTCATGCTTGAGGGCGTCAGTGATGGGCTTCTGGACAGCAGTCAGGTCGGCAGTCTTACCCATGATTGCGGTTTTGAGTAATGAACCAGGCTGGGAGTTTTTAAAAGCCTCAGGAATCTTTTGCAGGTGTTTAGAGTTACTTTGTTGATTCAGATGATGAGGTTAATTTGTCATTCAGAGAACCTTTTCATGAGATGCTAATTTTTTGCGATAGGAATTTTGGGTTTTCATGAGCTGTATGCCAAAATCATCAGTATTAAAACAGTAAAAGACCTGAAATATTTCAGTTGGTGTGCAATGAATCTAAAATATGTGTCAGTTTAATTTTTATCATTACATTATGGAAAATAATGAACTTTATCTGAATATGCTAATTTTTTGAGAAGGACCTGCATTTAGAAATCTAAATATACGTTTCACATGTTTAAAGTTGTAAAACAAAAAACGGATAAAAACACAGGTTCCATTTAATTTCTCTTAGAAAGGAAATAATCTTAAAAGAAATAGGGAGGGAAAAATAAAATAAAAAGAAAGTCTGACATAACTTGGCCTCCGCTTTATGCAAAAGAAAAAAACAGAGATTTTTGTTACAGTGCAAAAAAACTCAAATTTCTCAACCAGAGAGACAAATCATGGAACAAATAGATGCAACTAAAATATATGCCAGAAATGCAAAAAGGAACTAATTTAAGACTTAAGGAATTATCATTCATCTAGACACTAGTTCCGTTTCCATTAATCCATTGTGCAATTTGACTTTTTGAAATAAAATTTGCTTAATGGAAACACACATATTTAAAAAAAAAACTAGTGGTTTTTATAAAAAGAAAACTTTGTCACTAGAATGAGGTGGTTATTCAGCCGTATTGAAATTGGTTAATTACACAAAAACACTTTTTTGCATCACATGAATCACATGATCAACAACTGGATGTTGCCACTGGCGCAAACCACGAAGATGATAATGGGAAGTAGTTGGAGGACCATGGCGTATTTTTTTAATGATGTATTGCATGAACAAACTGATTCCCATGTGATTTTAATTTCATTTCTCATTTAATGGAATCACAGCAATAGTGTTATGTATTTTGAACATTAGCGGAATGTTGATACAGATTTGTACATATTGGTGATGGAAACGCAGCTACTGACTTGTTTTAATGCAGTCGCATCTGACGTACATTCAACTCAGCTTAAATGCAGAATGTTCCTAAATCTTTCAACGTTCCCTACCGCAGATGTTCAGTTTTGTTATTTTGACCTCAGATTGACATTTGCTGAAAGCAGTGAGCCATGCTTCATCCAGTGATAAATGCCTCCCTGCCATCCATTAATACCAATTACAAATTTAAGCCTTACACACTCCTGTTGCCTCTTTGTAACCTCCGTTTCCAGCAGGCAGTGTTTCTACTAAAATGTGTTTTCTTGGTGAAATACCTTGAGGCCTTGTAGTTGTTATTCATGCTCTGGTAGCAGTCTGTTTCTGTAGGGTAGTTCTGCAGCAAATCTCCTGACAAGAAAAATGACATTATTATATTAAAGTCCTTGGTTTTTGAGATTTTTATTATTGCTTCCAACAGAGATAGCCACACTAAGAAAGAAGTTATAAATACTTGTGTATTTACTTTTTCTATACGAGGTAGTGCAGGCGTGTGTTCGAACACCATGGTCTTTGTCTCCCTCCATGCTGCTTGCGCTGCTCCAGCTGCCCCAGCTCCCCCTGCTGGCTCTCACACTTCCCGATGAACTGCCAGAGTCTGACCCAGACTCCGACAACCCCCCTGCGCGGCGCTCTATGGCTCCACACCTTCTGCGACTCCGACTTGGACACACACCTGTCAGAAACAGAACAGTAAGTGGTGTTCTTATTTTGCAGTCCAGAGCATCTCATGAATACGCACTGTTCTGTGTGAGCAGGTTTTCTGGTTTCAGCACTTCTGACTTTAAGCCGCTGCAGCCACGGTTCCTGGTACGGTTTTCGCTCATATTGTGATCCCTCGTTTTCCATTCAGGTTCCTTCTCCCTTTCTGGTACGGTTATAACATTGTGCTCAGGAGGACTACAGTGAAAAGAACAAAAACAAAACAGGGTTATTTTAAGGTTTGGCTTTTACAAGACTTCTTTTTCTTTTTTATTTTTTTTTTCCAAAATGTATTTATGCTTTAACATGAGGTATGGTGTAAAGGCAGTGCAGTAGATACATAGTTAACATTGAACCATTAACATACAAACATAATTGGGCTAGAACACACCCAATTATACACACATATATATCTACATGAGATACATGAAATGAATCAAGTCAGAATAAGCATACTGCATTAGCAGACAAAAAAACAGACAAGACTTCTTTTTCAAATCAATCTAAATTATTTGCACAGCACTTTTCATGCAACTTTTGTGAAAAACAAAGAAGCCCCACTGTCATGCATCAGCCCCGTCTCCAGAGGAGTTTAGCAGGGGGACATTGGCTTATTTTGGAGGTGCAGAGTAAATAAGCTTTTACCTTAGTATAAATACATAAGTAAACCTTTATGTAACCTTTCAAATAAACCTTTCAAATAAAATAGCTATGTTTATTAATACAAAATAAACAATAAGGATGTAAACAGTGACATGTATAAAATGTTGAGTAAATACGCTCAAATTTGCACATACATTAGCTCAGAAATCTAAGAAATCTACTCCGGTTTTTGATTTGATACTTTTATTTTGATGAGAGCTTCCGCTGTTTGTGTTGTGCAGCGCCAGCTTGGCAGCAACAGAAGGAATGGAAGATAAGTTACAACAGTGTTATAAAAATGTATCTTGCTATTAGCAGCCCCTTGATAGAGGCACAAAGTATGTTTATTTTGTAAATAGGATATTTCTAATATTCATCAGATGGAACTGTGAATTTGCTTATTGTAATCAAATACAGTAGAGGTTTAGAATCAGTTGATATTGTTAGTACTGAACGTTATTTTCAGTTTTCAAATGTTACGGATGTAAGAGCGTGTTTTCTAGCTTACTGTCTTTGTGTTTGTGTTTGTACATACAATTCTTACGGTGAAACTCAGGGTTTACTTCAATAAACCTCACTGTTCATCAGTAAAGTCAAAATCCTTCTTTTGGGGATGGGGGTCTGATACAGTAAGAGCTTAGACCTCCAGGAGTAAGAGTAAGAGCTATACCTCCGGGAGAAGTAAGAACTTCGCCATCGGTGATCCTAGTTTCGCCCTCGGGATTAAGAGCAAACTCAAGCAACGGCAAGGCAACGGCACGAAGCAGCGAGCTGCAGCAACGGTCCGGTAACGTTTTGTTAACAATGGAAAATATGGGGGAAAAAAAGTGAAAAGGAACAAGGAACGGACAAAACTGTTAATAAAATGTTACTGAGACGAACGGAACAGCTTAGTGTACCCACTAAGAAGATGCTCTTACATCAAACGGAAATAAATGAAATGAAAGACTTAATGAAACAGAGAGATACCGAGAGTGTGTCAAGGCAGGAAATAAAGGACGTTGAATGCAGAGAGAAACAGTTGGCGAAACTTAATATGGATCTTGTAACTGAATTATCATTACCAAGGCAATCAGAGCGCCCTCCTGTGTTAACAGAAAAAATGATAGCCTACCAAAAGGAAGAATTAATAAAAAAAGAGAATAAACTGTTAATTCTTTATGAACACTTGAAAGGGCTCATCAGAGCATCCAGAGAAAGCTTAAAGTCTGACTTATCAGAGAGAG
>NW_006800877.1:11793-13431 GCF_000485575.1 Poecilia formosa | reverse complement strand
TGGTGTTATGAGCCATCAGAGGAGAACCCAGTTGATGGAGCGTCAAGGGGGAAAATCTGTCACTGAGCTTCTCTCATCTAATTGGTTCACTGGCCCCTCAGTTCCCTGGAAAAGTGACCTTCCTACAACACAAAAAGCAGAGTTGGATTTGTCTATTTAAAATAAATAAATAAAATAAAATGGGGCCTAAAATTGAACCTTGAGGTATAATTTAGAGGTACTGCCGCAGAAGAACAGTGATCAAGATGAACAGAAAAACTTCTGTCTTTCAAATACAATGAGAACCATTAGGAGATGAAGTCCTTATTAAACTGAGGAGAGTGGTATACCACTCCACACAGCAATAAAGGCGTTTGTTTAATTTCAAATAGTTAAAGATTGAAACTGAAGTATTGATTTGCAGAAATCTGTTGACAAAGAAAGATAGAACTAAATACTGTAACTAGGCTTCCGCCTTTACCAGTCTTACGGGGAGAGTTAAACTAAGCACAGTCCAAAGGAAGAAGTTCTGAGAGTGGCATTAACTGACCTTCTTGAAGCCATGATTCTGTGATGAATATTAAGTCCAGATTTCGAGAGGTGAAGAAGTCATGTAACATGAAGGTGTTGTTTGTTAATGATCAAACATTAAACAAAGCCGTGCGGATGGGTGATGGTGGAGAAAAACAGGTCAAAGAAGAAACACAGTTCAGCCGCTTAAGGTTCCAGAATTCCACTCCCCTCCTCAGTCTCTGGGTCTGTTGACAGCAGAAAAACTCTTCTGGGCCCGATGAAGTTGAAGTGGACCAGTGTAAGAGGTCGAATCCAGCGACGTCCAAGTCTTAGGGAGCGGTGGCATAAACCAAGCCGGTGAGATCCATTCCCATGTCTGTGAAGGAACTGCCAGTGAGACTGGAGCTTTACTGCCACACCCCCACGTTTTCAAGAAGAGGGGGTCTTCTTGCTGGTAAATCCCATGAAAGTCTGCACAACTCGGTAGGAATATCAGAGAAAAGTGGAGAGCTCCAGCTGTTGCTTTCCATATAAAGATCCACCGAAGCTTTGATGTCCAAAAATGTTTGTCAATTATAGGCAAATAAGGCACTGACATTGTAACAATAGAGATAAAATAACAAGGCAATAACAGAGAAAAAGGCAGAGCATTTCTGACGGCGTGCCGTGTACACTGGCGCCATCTAACTGATGTCTTGACTGTGACTTACCATTGTGAAACGCTAGTGGGAGTTTTTAATATGACATACTGGGAGTCAAGCATTTTCTCCCAATAAACCGAACCTGGAGAGCCCGGCCAGCTGACAGCTGACGAGGGGAGATGACTGTTAATGCAGTGGGAGCAGACATCTCAGAAAATGTCGCAGCAATATTGCAATTAGGTGATGCATTGATGAACCAAGCAGATATTCGAGACTTACACAGCTACATTCTTGCCTAGAAATATTGTAAAAAAAAAAATCATGTGTCACTGAAAGTGCAATATAGCAAAATAATGTGCCACTCTTCACTGCCATTGCTGAGACAGGAGAATGGATTTATCCCGGACCGGTAGGTGATTCCCACATTCCAAGCCCGCTCTGCATGATATGCGGCGACCGACTTGCTAATGAGGCAATGAAACTTCCAACTGCTTCGCCACATAGA
>NW_006800877.1:6668-8964 GCF_000485575.1 Poecilia formosa | reverse complement strand
TGAGAACTAGCAGTAATCAGCTAGCTGCCATGCTATCAGGAAGGTTTCATTCAGTAAATCTGGATTGTTTATTGTAATGGATCTTGTATTTATTTGCCTGTGAATGTTAAGTTTTATACTTGAATTTTTTTGGCAATGTTGAGAGGTTTAATTTTGACTTTTTGCATTATTTAACCTCTTCAGAGCTTTCATATGTTTTCAGTCTGTTAAAGATAGTATTACCGAAAGCAGTACAATTTGGACAATGCCTGTTTTGTTTTTATCTTGGAAAAAGTTATTAAAAACAAGTTTTTGTCTAAATTAAGGTGACTTCATGGTTCCTTTTTCCACATAATGTAACGGTAGTGCTTATGATTAAAAAAAATATATATGTGATCGGTATTGATGATCGGCCGTCATGGGTGATCGGATTCGGAAGGAAAAAACCTGATCGGCACATCTCTACCAATGAGATAGAGATGACGGGCATATCCGACAACCTGATCCAATAGTTCACTCCTCCCTTAAGCCTTGTTCACACTACATGATTTTTTGCCTCGATTTTCCCCCTTACAACAATCTTAGAACGTCCAATGATCGTAACCGATCATCCTAGTGTGTCGTGTGTTATGACTGATCGGGTCCAGTCGGTAGAACGTCGTGACCGCTCCGATCTAAATCAGGCATATTCAACATGTTATATTGTCATGGCCAGTTTTATCAATGCAGCGTGTGGGGTTTTCCCCAANTAGGTGATTCCCACATTCCAAGCCCGCTCTGCATGATATGCGGCGACCGACTTGCTAATGAGGCAATGAAACTTCCAACTGCTTCGCCACATAGAAACCAAGCAGTCTGTGGATAAGTAACACTTCGGGTGTCATTGTCTCCCATCACTCCCAGATGGGACCGTCTCGTTGCAGAGAAACAAGCTCAGGGCTCCCATTAGTCATTATCGTGAGTTAAAATGTTCACAAAAGTAAACTGTTTCGGGCCATTTTTGTTATGCATCTGTATCTTATTTTGAAAGGATATGTCAACGTTACCATAGCGACCAGAATCAGAGAGCGTTAGGGCAGTGGTTAAGACGAGATGAGTAGAGCTTGTGAGTCTTAAGTCTGGTTCACACGGCAAGATTTAAGAATTGTCAGCCGATTTTCCTAACATCTGTGACCACAGAGCTGATAAAAGTACAACAGGTTCGATCGATTTGTGTGTCCAGCCACACGGCAGGAGCAACACACCACACAAGAAACGATTCCACTTGCGAACATCCCGATTCCAGAAGAAAATCTAGTAAAACCCCCAACATAGCATACGGGAATTTAGAATAAACAAACACGGATGAGAAGCAGTAGTGATAGTTTGTGGACTCATTTTAAGCGATAAAAGACTTAAAAAGAAAAGGCGTTAGATAAAAAACGTTGGGAGCAGCTGCTGTATTTGCTGCACTATGATTTGGAGGCGAGTTATGTTTTTTCGTAGTTAACATTTTTAACTGAATAAACGACCTTTACATATAATAATAAACATTTCCACATATCTCCGATGTCCACCGGACTCTCAGTTTGAGCCGTGTCAGCTGTTTGGGATTCCCTTCCGTGCTTACGTCACTGCGTTGTCTGATTGACTACCTGTCACATTCAACAGGCTGTATTTTTGCTCCCAGTCAGGGAAAACCCCACAAACTGCAGTAATAGGGCCAAGACAATGTTGAATATGCCCGATGTTATATTGGGCATATTCCAACACACCATCACGTAACACACCACACACTGCAGGACATTGTAAGATTGTCGTAAAAGGAAAACCAGGTAAAAAACAAACAAACAAACAAACAAACAAACAAAACAAAACAAAAATAAAAGGCTTTAGTGGGCTGGGAACACCAACATGCAGTAGCCTTATCTGACGGTCTTAACTTAAATATACCACAATAGGCACCAGAACAGGCAAACATATTAGAAGGACCTATAAGAACTCTAGAAATTGAAAAGACCAGCTCTTCACTCCAATCTGGTAAATGTCCAGGTGCTGATGGATATCCTGTTGAATTTTTTAAAACTTTAAAAGGCAAAATTAGCTCAATATTACAATGAGTCTTTAATACATCTCTTGAAAAATCTAAACTACTTGATACCATGTATATGGTAAATATTCTTGTAATCCCAAAGAAAGATAAAGACCCAGAAAAATGTTCGTCATATCGACCAATTAGTAGAGGTGTGTCGATCGATCAGCCACCAATCATAATAGGTGGATTTCCGTGAAAAAGTGTATGATAGGTGATCGCCGATTACAGTCTCTTGTTGCCGAT
>NW_006800877.1:0-5532 GCF_000485575.1 Poecilia formosa | reverse complement strand
GTTTGTTTGTTTGTTTGTTTGTTTTTTTACCTGATTTTCCCTTTACGACAATCTTACAATGTCCTGCAGTGTGTGGTGTGTTACGTGATGGTGTGTTGGAATATGCCCAATATAACACCGGGCATATTCAACATTGTCTTGGCCCGATTACTGCAGTTTGTGGGGTTTTCCCCAACTGGGAGTGAGATCGCAGGCTGTTGAATGTGACAGGCAGCCAATCAGAAAGCACGGATTCCCCTCCGTGCTTTCTGAGATGAAACACGGAGGGGAACCCCAAACAGCAACCCAAAGTCCAGTGGACTTCGGAGATGATATGTGGAAACAACATTAATGTTTATTCAACATTTCGTGAGAGGAATATCCACAGAACTGACAAGGAGAGGGTTGGAGCAAAATTGCTACAGCAATTGATAAACCTGGTAACTTTTCAGCTGTTCATCGTTAACGTGATAGGTTATAATGATAAGGCAATATATTCAGCCGTGTTTGTTTACTCTGAATTCATATGTGATATAGTGGGTTTTTATGGGATTTTCTGTCTGAAATCTGAATGAGAGAAATTGTTTCATGTGTGGTGTGTTGCTCGTGCCGTCTGGCTGGACACCCCACAGGCACGATCGAACTCGTTATACTTATGATTTTTTTGTGGGCTAGTGTGTCTCAGGTTTTGCAAATAGGCCGACGATCAGCCGACAGTTCTATAATTGTGTAGTTTGAACTGAGCATTACACTAAGAAACTAAGGAAAGGAGGGGTCAGGGGAGAGCACCGGAGTTGAGCCTTTTTTCATTCTCTGTCATCAATAGAATGAGAAAAAGGCAGGAAGGAACGATAAAGCCGATAAATTAAAATGAGATAGATAATTTTCATTTATCGTGCGATTAATTGATTTATTGTTTACCACGACAGGCCTAACTGAGAGTCCATTTTAGTTTTGCTTTTGGTTGTTTTATTTTGTTTACCAGTTCCAGTGTTAAGTGTTCTTTTGAAAATAAAGTGCATTTATTTTTGGCAGCATGTGCTTGCATTATTATGTCATTACCATTACATAAGTTTAAAATGGTCTTCAAACAATATTATCGTTTATAGAAAATAATTTTTGAGACAATTAATAGCTCAGCAAAATTTGTTACTGTGACAGGCCAACCGATTAAGTTGAATGTCCATTCCATTTTTCTTACACACCTTTAAAAATGATTTCTATTCACATGGCGTTTTTGTTCTTTGGAAACCAATAATTCAGTAATGTGTTTCTTTTTAAGGATTTTTGATGATAAATACAGAAACAATAAAAATCAAGATGGCAACAATAAAGATAGTAATAGTACAGTATTTTCCGCACTATAAGGCGCACCTAAAAACCTTCAATTTCCTCAAAAGCAGACACTGCACCTTATAATCTGGTGCGCCCTATATATGGACCAGTATTGAGCCACAACAGGTCTAGCAACTACGGTAAGCAGCTGCCAACTTCATTTTCGCCCATAGAAGAAGAAGCGCGCTGTGCATGCTGGGATAGTTGTCAGAATGCTGGTTTGTTAATAAAGTTTGACTGACCTATCTACCTACCGACCGTCTAGAATCAGGTCGTCTGCAGGTCATTTAGCACCACGTTCTCCATGAACATGCTGTGCGCGAACTGAGAAGGGTGACCATCGTCTGTCCACACCCCGGCCCAGTCGCAGAAGGCT
Source organism: Poecilia formosa (assembly GCF_000485575.1). Classification (NCBI taxonomy): domain Eukaryota; kingdom Metazoa; phylum Chordata; class Actinopteri; order Cyprinodontiformes; family Poeciliidae; genus Poecilia; species Poecilia formosa. Next base: position 3,842 of record NW_006800877.1, on the reverse strand, counting down.
CTCCTTGCCAACCGGAGTCGGACTGTTTTGTTGACATTCTTTATGTCAACAAAGTAGCTTTAGACATTCATCCGGGGTGCTTCGACTAGGGTTACCAAGGGACCAGCCCCTATACATTTAAAGCCGGGGGAGGAGAGACAGAGACTGCGGTGGCAGCTGTCAGTTGGTCTGTGTTACCCAGGAAGCAGTTGGGCACAATATCGCAACACCAACACCAACACCGTGAGTGAAACAATGACTGGGGCAGCCTACTATATAAAGTACTCGGGGACCACTTCTTTATTATTACACATCCACATTTGTAGAGTATGGTACAAATCACATACTTTAAGGATGGCAACCCTAACTGTACTGTCTTATAATGCTGTGCACCTTATATAAGAAAAAAGTTTTAAAATACCCCATTCATTTAAGATGCGCTTTATAATCCGGTGCGCCTTATAGTGCGGAAAATACGGTAATCATAAAATAATATTCGGAGCAAGTAGCCTACATCTCATTTGGTGGTAAGCGACCTGGACAATGGATACAGGGGCGCTGGCCCAAAAAAGGTTGAGAAACACTGTATTAGTAAAATTTCAGGAAAATGCTAAATTAAAAATATCTTCAATTTACTTTTGAACACCAATATAGGCACGATTGTTGTGAATTTCAGTTCTTCTCATCTTAAAAAAAATGTGTGTTCTACCTGGAGACATTTTCTGTCATCCTGCGATTCTTCTTTCCCTTATTGTTTCCCACTGCTGTTCCACTCTCTGGATTCAGAGTCTTCTTTTTCTGCTCTTTGGCTTCTTCTCCAAACTGGATTTGTAAAAAGACATGGTAACACTTTATTTGAAGGGGTGTGCATAAGACTGACATGACACTGTCATAAACATGACACCTGTCATGAACATAAAGAAGTCTTTATGAATGTTTATGACAGTTGTCATGAAGTGTCATTCAGTAAATAATGACGTTTTTAATGCAAAGTTGATCTTCTCATTGAAAGTCCATTAAAAATGCCAAATTTACATGACTTTGTAAATAATGAATTTAATGCAAAGTTGGTATTTTTAATGGACTTTCAATGCAACTTTTAGAGCAACTTTATATTAAAAGTGTCATTATTTACTGAATGACACTTTGTGACAACCGTCATAAACATTCATAAAGACTTCTTTATGTTCATGACAGGTGTCATGTTTATGACAGTTTCATGTCAGTCTTATGCACACCCCTTCAAATAAAGTGTTACCAAAGACATTTTAAATGAGCTAATGAATTCCTGAAGCATCTGGAATTGATGCCTGACGCAGAGGCATCAATTCCTGATGCTGCAACAGAGGTTACATCTGTTACAGCGTCAGTAACAGATGGTTCATACTTGGACCTATGCAACCTTACCTCCAACTCAGAAATGTCCCTTTTCTCAGAGTCGATCTTCTCTGTGTAGCGCTCGCAGCAGCTCCGTTCCACAAGGCTGCAGAGTAACAAACCGGGTCTGGGTCCTGGAGCCAGTGTGGTGTCCTCGGGGAACCTAGTAGCTATTTCCACAGGAAACATAACTGCTGCTGACATACTGTGCTCCATGTCGCCCTGGAGGTCCTCTTGAAAACCGGCGGGGATCTTTTTCTCTGGTTCGCTGATGAACGCTGGGTGGTTGTTGTTGCAGGAGTCCGGGGTGAGGCTGTCTGGCGTCAGGTCCTCGTGTTCTTCGTCCATGGCAGCAGCAGCAGCTGCGGCTGAGCTGGGCTTATGCTTGGTGTAATAAAGCGACACCTTATGCTTCTTCTGTGGTTGGAAAGTAGTGGTTGAGCCTTTCTTTGAGGACTGAGACCGCGGGGTCGGGCTGTTGGCCACAGCTGAAGAGCCCCGGCCCTTTCCTTTATCAGATGTGTGACAGGTGTCTATGTAGGTCTTACAGCTGCCTTTAGATTTACTGCACACATACATAAAAAGATGACAGTTATTTTTAGCATTTTAGTACAAACCCTAGAGAATAAAACCAATGTTTTTGACTGGACATACTTGACTCCGTTGGAGGTGATGTTATTGACAGAGCTGTTCTCCTGGGACAGGACAGAGTTGTGGTTGCTCCGGATGCTCGGGGTAGAGAACTCTCTGAGGATGTACTGAGCCTGATGGAAGGCCATCAAACACACGCCCACCAAGGAGAAGCTGCAAAAACAGAGACTCAGCAAATATTCACTCCTTCAATCCTCCTAGTAAAAAATATTTTTGCAAGCCATCCTGATCAAAATCCTACCACTCCCATACTGATCAGAGGAATTTATGATCAAGTATATGCTGACAGTCTGATAAAGTCAATACTAGTATCTTTAAGACACATTGCCTACATTAAAATTACTAAACTTGAACACCTTCATGATTTGTGTCTAAAGATCTCTGACTGAACTTGACACTACAGCTGCAGTCTGTTTTTCATACACTACGCTAATGCTTCAAACGTAGCTTTGCTCTGGATGCTGTAAAATTTGATGTGTAGTGTTTCAGCTGCTCTCTATTTACTTCCATTTATTCTACCAGCTGCATTTATGCCTGACCCAGATATTTCCCCAACACAAACCATTTACTAGTCTGTTCCTAACCCTATGCTTAACCAAAACATACTTCACACATTACCTCTAAATCTGACCCTTAACCCTGAACAAGTGGGTCCACCAGGTTCAGACTGGGTTTAGGTAGACACAGATTGGAAGCTGTAGCAGGTGTAGTAGTCTCTCTTTTTGACTGCAGCAAACTTTTCCAGGAACCAGAATAGTTAACTAGGCCCATTACTTACCAACCTACATTTTCTACCTCATTTCTGCAATTAGAAACAAAATCTGAGAAGAAATTTAGTCCAGAAAAACGACTCTTTCTGGGAGGTAGTTCATTTAACAGGAACCATCTGTTGACCTTTTGTGGATGGAAAACGATTGAATTATTAGCATTTATGATTCAGTTGTTTCTAATTAAAAATATGAACTTAACCCTCTTATGACCAACCTGTCAGTGCCGACAGGATTCAGCTTGTGCACTTCCCATTACCGTAACTTCTGAAGAGTTCAACATATCAAAAAAATTCCAAAAGTGCAGGAAAGCTGAGACATAGCGCTTTCAGGGTATATATGATACATTACGGTAGCCACCCGGGAAAGCTGTGATACGAGCTTGACCAATCACAAGAAAGATTCTCCGTTGTGTCATATTTGACACCCAACCTACTCTGTGTCGTAACTCCTGAACGGTTGGCTGCATTCAAAAAATTCCAAAAGTATTAGAAGGTGCATAAAATAAGCTTTTCAACGGTGTATCACATGTGCATGTTGGAACACACATTAGAGTAAACATTTCCGTTATGGAATTTCCCTGCGGAGCTTCGTACTGTATCAACGGTGCGAGAGAGAGAGAGAAGATGGCAGAGGACGAGTTGAAATCGTGCATAAAATTATGGAAATGTCTAAAAGAAAATCCACCAGACTGATAAAGGGTCCCAGAAGACTGATGTCTGAAGGCTGTGAACATGAGAGACATATAACCAGGTTATGTAAAATATTTGTACAAGCTAACGTTAGTCATATAAATGCTGCACAACTATTGGCTAACTGTTAGCTCCATCTTGATTCCTGCATAATTTGTGCAATAACTATTTATTATGCTGAAAATAAAATCGTGGTCTTCCAAAAATAATGTCCTATGTAATATTTTTACCTAACATGATTTTGGCAAAAAGAAAAAAAAAAAATCACCACCACTTTTTTTTCTGCCTAATTGGGAAAAAAGCAAGAACAACAAATCAGCCAAGTGAGGGATTGGTGACCTGTCCAGTGTGTCCCCTGCCTCTTGCTCTTGACCAC
>NW_006800876.1:83487-87455 GCF_000485575.1 Poecilia formosa | reverse complement strand
TGGAAATAAAATCATGAAGCAGTTTGTTTAGCAAAGAAAACAAAGAAGCATCAGCTGTTCTTCATGTTTATTCTAGTTCATCATTAATCTAGTAGTACTGCAGATTAATTTATATACAGCAGAGAGTTGAAATTTAAAGCAGAGATTAGGAGTGTACCTGTTCTCCAAACATCAGAGAGCAGAAAAAGAAGGAAAGTTCCTGAAGACAAAGTCCAAGTAGAAAACAAAGCAAACCTACAACAGCTTGTTCAAATGATCCAAAGAGCTGAAGAAGAACAACTGAACAAACTGAGACCAAACATCCAGGCTGAGGCCAGACTTTAGCAGGTGGATTCAAACCGAAAGCGAAAGCAAATGTGACGGATATTACGTAACTGATGACATCACAGCTCATCCGATCTGTAGTTTCTTCAGAGTAGTAGAACCAGAAAGTAGAAGGCCTCGGTCTTCAGTGAAATGAAAGGCGGGTTGATAAAGTCTTCAAGAGGAAAGAGAGGAGTTCTGATGACAATACGTTTACTTACCTTTGGTCATGACTGTACTGAGTATTGCAAAAACATTAACATTAGTATTTTAGTTCATTTAGCTTAACACATAAAAAATGTGGAAATGCATACAAACTAAATATTTGCATTCTAAATTTACAAACTAAATAAAATAAATTATTTTCCAAATTAAAAATTTAGTTTTCAAATTTAATATTTATTTTCAAAACTATGCCCTGCGACAGACTGGCGACCTGTCCAGGGTGGCCCTGCCTCTCGCCCGGAACGTTAGATGGAGATGGGTACCAGCACCCCTCCTGACCCCACTAAGGGACAAGGGTGTAAAGAAAATGGATGGATGCATTTTCAAATCATTTATTAATCTCCAGTTCAATCCAGTGAATTGATGCTCTCAGTTTTCCAATCTACCAATGGAGACAGCAAACTGTGCCATATCTACTCAAATGCAGGAAATATGCTGGGCATCTTGATTTGATTGATTTGATTTGTTTCTTTATTCCATACAGGGGCCTGCACAGTGGTGCAGTTGTTAGCGCTGTTGCCTTGCAGCAAGAAGGTCTCTCCAGGTTCTCAGGCTTCATCCCACAGTCCAAAAACATGTCTGTCAGGTAAATTGGTCTCTCTGAATTCTCCCTAGGTGTGGTTGTTTGTCCTGTCTGTCTCTGTGTTGCCCTGCGACAGACTGGTAACCTGTCCAGGGTGACCCCTCCTCTCGCTCAGAACGTTCGCTGGAGAGGCACCAGCTCCTCTCCCAACCACACTAAAGGACAAGGGCGTACAGCAAATGGATGGATGGATTTCAAACAGGTTTTTAAAAACAAAAAGCAATCAGTAGGACAGAGAAAACATGCATACATAACCAAGAACAAAATTATTTGTTTACCACTACTTTTCCGTTTGAAAAGGATTAGAAAGAAGTGAACACTTATTTAATCCTACCCCTTATCTTTAATTTAATCATATTTAAATATATTACTTTCTCAATAATTACATATTTTTTTTAAAATTACAACCATTTAATATTTGTGTGCCTGTTTAATATAGTGTGTTACAGAGCCAACAAATAAATTAAGTTACATAGACAAAATGGTTACAAAGTAACTCATAGCAAGACAAGAAAATGTATGGACAACAATAATAGAAATAATGACAACTGTAAATAACAACCAGACATACATCATCAGAATTATTACGAACTCCTTTATATTCTTCTTAATTTTGTGTTATATAACAATAAAAAATGTAAAGAAAAAACAAACATGGAGAAAAATTCTAACGATGGACGATAGTAAAATAACCGTAATAAGCTACCAATAGTCGTAATAGTAACACAGAAGAAATTAAGGAAAAACTCATATTTGTATTAATTCCCTTCTTCCCTGTACAGCCTCAGTAGCATTGATTTGTATTTATTTTAAACTGGTTGATGTTTAGACATTGTTTTAGTTCCATATTCAGTTCGTTCCATTGTTTGACTCCAGATACAGTGATACAAAATATTTCCAAAGTTGTTCGGATACTACATGTTCTGAAATTCAGTGTTCCCCTGAAGCTGCAGCCACCCTCCCTTTCACACAGCATTTTCTGAAGATGTTTAGGTAACAGATAATGGATTTTATACATGAATAGTACAATTATATATTTCACAATGTCCTGCAATTTTAATAAATTAGACTTAATAAATAAAGGATTTGTGTAAGAAAACTAACATTGTGTATTACTCTGACTGCTCTTTTTGCAATAATGTTTGTGGTTGTAATGTTGATTTATATGTATTTCCCTACACGTCTGCACAAAAATTAGATTTGACTGAATCATGGAACAATACAAGATGTGGAATAACTTAATATTCAGATATCTTGTTTTGGCCATAAATGAAATACTTCTTGATACTTTATTACATATGTATTTAATGTGAGATTTCCAGCAAATTCAACCATCTATTATTACACTTACAAATTTAGTTTCATGCGTTCTATCTATGTTAACAACCTCTATTGTCATGCAGTCTGGGCCCTTTTGTTTATTGTTAGTGAAAATCATGAATTTTGTCTTGCTCAAATGTAGTGATAACATATTTATATCAAACCAGCTTTTAATCTTGAGGATTTAAGTGATAGTATCAAAAAGTTGTTGTAGATTCTCACCAGGAGCTAAAATATGTCAAATATAAGAGTTTTTTGAATATTTGGTTTATATAGAGAAACTCAAACTATATTTTCAGTAATTCCTGATATTCATATTGGCACTAATGACATTGTGGTTTGGTTATTTGTAGCAGATTGACAGTCCTTTGAACATGATAGGGGTCAGGTTGAGGAATTTGCAGAGCATGATAGTTGGCTTCTCATAGGCGGTTATGCACAGTTTGAGGTGCGATGTGTCTGTTGTGCAGACCAATAGTCTCATCAGCTATGTGTGTCTCTGGTCTTAACCGATCCCGCAGTGGGACGAGCTGGATGTGGCGATCTGGTGCTGGAGTGGTCACACGTGGCTGACGTGGATGAGGTCGATTTGCTGTAGAGCCAGTCTCTTGGAAACAAACTCTTAAACGGCCAATGATCCGATAATGGACATTGAGCTGTGCAGCTACTGCTCTGGTGGACATCGCTGCATCCAACATGCCAATGTCACGCTCCCGCATAACTTGCGACATCTGAGGTATTATGACTTGTGACAAAATTTGACATTTTGGGTTGGCTTTTTATTGTCCCCAGTCCAAGGATTGTCCAGCTGCTGTTCATTTTGTCTGATCACCTACTTGACATGCTCCACCCGTGCACTGAGTAAAACAACAACTCACTAAGTAATGCTCACTGACACCAAGTTGGATTAAAAATTATACACAAATAATTTGGATCCCAACACTGACTGTGGAGGAACAACAAGCATAATGTCCAAACATTCAGACTGGAAATTTCCATCTTCACAAATTGTTTCCTTCTTTAAGTTACTTTTCACCCAATTTATTACAGTCCCCCTGATCTCATATTGCTCTAGTTTAATCATTAAATATTGTGATTTATGGTATCAAATATTGCTGCACAGTGGTGCAGTTGGTAGAGCTGTTGCCTTGCAGCAAGAAGGTTCTGGGTTCAATTCCCAGCCCAGGGTCTTTCTGCATGGAGTTTGCATGTTCTCCCTGTGGATGTGTGGGTTTTCTCCAGATACTCTGGTTTCCTCCCACAGTCCAAAATTGCCCCTAGGTGTGTGTGCATGGTTGTGTGTCTCTGTGTTGCCCTGCCACAGACTGGTAACCTGTCCAGGTGACCCCCACCCCTCACCTGGAACATTAGCTGGAGAGGCACCAGCACCTCTCCTGACCCCACTAAGGGACAAGGGTGTAAAGAAAATGGATGGATGGTATCAAATGCTTTTTGGAAATCAGTGAACACACCTACAGCAAAATATTTTTATCCACAGAGTCAGTAAAGTCCTCAATAAATTCAATTAGTGCATGTG
>NW_006800876.1:74165-82587 GCF_000485575.1 Poecilia formosa | reverse complement strand
TTTATCAGCTATCCATGATTTTCATTCTTCCAAACTGCTTCAAACTGGTTCCTGAACCGCACAGAGCTCTGCTGACCTCTGACCTCTGACCCAGGGCATCAAACAGCAGATTCTGATTATAAAAATTGGCACGTTTCATATAATATCTTCAAACTCTTACAAAACAGACATGAACAGTTTCAATACCAAAACATTTGTTACACTCAACATTTTCTGATTAGTTTTCTACTTCATTGGTTATAATGAACGAAAACATTTTCAGATGAATATATGACTTACACACTTGTTAAGACTGTGATTTAAAATAAAACTTACTGATTAGACTAATTTTAATCAAAGTGTGGTCATTATATCTAAGAAAAAATATTCTACTGATCAGATTATTGATTAAATCATAAATCTAAATCTAACCTACATTGAGGCCTACTCAAAACAATCATGATCAATCTAATGTTTCCACATGTGCTACGGTTAAACATCACTAAAAGTAGAATAATCAAACTAAAATGTCCAACAGGATGTTTGAGTCCGTTTACACCAGATGAGCCAGACGGCCTCCCAGCTGGATGCAGCAGCTGAAAATCAGGCGCCTCTCTGGGACAGGGAGGACGCTTCAGAAGCACTTGTGGTGGACGATGGTTGAGCCGAATTCATTGTACTCCTGCTTGCTGATACATATCTGTTGGAAGGTGGAGAGCGTGGCCAGGATGGAGCCGCCGATCCAGACCGAGTACTTCCTCTCTGGTGGAGCTATAATCTATCCACAATGAAACAACAAGGTCAAGAAAAAGATCCAAGCTTGAGAGGAAATCTTAAATGATCCATGTTCTAGATTTGCCATCAAGATTAAAGTCTGCAGGTTTGTTGTTGGTCAAGTTTCATTTCTCCATTCTCTGTAGGACATTATCAACTTGTTTCAAAATAACCACCTGCAACAGCTGCATTAGGTTTCTGGATGACCTTCGACCTGTGAACTCATCCAGGTATACTGCAGAGTGTCAATGGGCACAGAGGACCATCATACCTTGACTTTCATGCTGGATGGGGCCAGGTCAGTGATCTCCTTCTGCATGCGGTCAGCGATTCCAGGGAACATGGTGGTACCGCCGGAAAGGACAGTGTTGGTGAACAGATCCTTACGGATGTCCACGTCACACTTCATGATGCTGTTGTAAGTTGTTTCATGAATACCATCAGACTCCATTCCTAAAGAAAACAGGTACAGGTCACTGAAGTTTGGGACCAGAAGTTCACTGAATGCTACTAAAGAGATTTCAGCGTTTGATCATCTACTTATTTACAGACCGATGAAAGATGGCTGGAAGAGAGCCTCTGGGCAGCGGAAACGCTCGTTGCCAATGGTAACGACTTGGCCGTCAGGAAGCTCATAGCTTTTCTCCAGGGAAGAGGAGGAAGCTGCCATCTGCATCTCCTGCTCAAAGTCTAGAGCCACATAGCAGAGCATCTCCTTGATGTCGTGCACAATCTCACGCTCAGCTGGAAGTCAGAATAAAAGGTCATAGAGCACAAGGTCAAGCCTTAAAGGTTGGTTTAATTCTGACTGAGCCGTACAATTGGTAGTGAAGCTGTAGCCTCTCTCTGTGAGGATCTTCATCAGGTAGTCTGTCAGATCTCTGCCAGCCAGATTCAGATGCAGGACGGCGTGAGGAAGAGCGTGGCCTTCATAGATCGGCACAGTGTGGCTGACACCATCACCAGAGTCTATCACAGTACCTGAGAGATTAAAGTGCAAGTCAGTAAACGAAGCAGTCATGAGTCACTTCAGAAGCCGACTCTGTTTCATGATTCCCTGACCTGTGAGACGACCGGAGGTGTACAGCGACAGGACAGCCTGGTTGGCCACATAGATGGCAGGAGAGTTGAACGTCTCAAAGATGATCTGGAACAGGAAGAGGATTCGTCTCACTTCTCTTTACAGATAACAAAGTAGAAGAAAGTCTCTCCTCTGAACTGGGTCGGGTCAGAACTCACCTGGGTCATCTTCTCCCTGTTGGCTTTGGGGTTGAGAGGAGTTTCTGTCAGTAGGACCGGATGTTCCTCCGGAGCGACATGGAGCTCGTTGAGGAAGGTGTGATGCCAGATCTGAAGAGTTCAGGTTGACCACAAGTCAAGACAGTACGGCCATTATGAAGGACAAAATGCCAAGATTTTAATGGCTTTACATTTGAGCAGCAGTCTTTGTATCAGCACTTTCAGAGCAGCTACTGAGCTTTAAACCCAGCCACATTTTTCTGCTACAGTCACTGATAAATTCAGAGCATCAGAAGCAAACTTTAAGCTCTCTGTTAAGTTTAAGTTCCTGTTAACAGCCTCAGGTTAACAGGTATGTAAAGTAAATCTCAGCTTTAACTCACCTTCTCCATGTCGTCCCAGTCGGTGATGATCCCGCGCTTGATGGGAGACTTCAGGGTCAGGAGGCCTTTCTTGCTCTGGGCCTCGTCTCCCACAAAGCTGTCCTTCTGGCACATTCCCACCATCACACCCTGCACACAAAGTCAGTCAAACTGCTAGACCATCACACCTGAGACTGATGAGGGTGGTCCAGTTCCTACCTAGTGTCTGGGTCGCCCAACGATGGAGGGGAAAACGGCACGAGGAGCATCATCCCCTGCAAACCCAGCCTTGAGCTTACCGGAGCCGTTGTCAACAACGAGAGCACAGATATCATCCTCCATTTCTGAAGAGAAACCAAACAGACTGTCTTCTTCCCACAAACCTCAGCGGGGTTTAGCCTGAAGTCAGCCAGGATGTGAGCAGTGATGAACGTAGGAAAACCTTCCACCATGCCCAAGTCGTGGTGGACTTACAGCTAAGCTAAAAGCGAACCCTTTCCGTTTGCCGCTTCCCTCCATCTTGCTTGCTAATGTAGAATGCATTTTATTATCATTATGCAAGTTTACAACGAAATTAAAAGCCCTATTTCCAGTGCAGACATGTACATTAAAAAGAAGTGCATGTAAAATGTATATATACAAATTTTTACCAAATTTAAAAATACAGAATATGAATAAATATAAAATACATATAAATATTGCACAGAGGTAGTGTTGTTGCACAGTGTAAATATTGCACAGTAAATATCACAGTGGTTATACTGTAGGTAGGTACCGGGGAAGGTAGGGAGAGGGGGAGGAAATAAGTCAGTGCATGTGTGAATTTAGGATTGTTACAGCGTTTGGGAAGAAACTGGTTTTAAATCTGCTTGTCCTTGTCCTAAAGCACCTGTAGTGCTTCCCGGAGGGCAGCAGGTCAAACAGTTTGAAGCCAGGGTGGGAGTTGTCCTTCAGGATGTGTTTTGCTCTGTTAAGGCACCATGAGGTGTAAATGTCCAGCATGGAGGGGAGAGGGCAGCCAAGGATTCGCTGTGCTGCTTTGACAACCTTCTGAAGCCTCTCCCTGTCTGCCACAGTGCAGCTACCGTACCATACTATGATACAGTACGTCAGCAAGCTCTCAATGGATGAGCGGTAGCAGGTCAGCAGCCGTTTGGGGTCCAGATTGTGCTTTCCAAGCACTCTCAGGAAGTGTGATCGCTGTGATGTTTTCTTTCCAGCCGATGCCAGCTGTAATGAGGATGTCAAGGAATCAGAATGAGTGGACCCTTTCTACACACTCGCCATTGATGTAAAAGGGAGCTGGGTCAGTGCAGTGCTTCCTGAAATTGTCAATGATCTCTTTGGTTTTCTTGGTGTTCAGAACAAGATTGTTCGCTGAACACCAGGCTGTCAGTTTCAGGATCTCCTGTCTGTAGGCTGTTTCATCTCCCTTTAAGGTTAGTCCAACTACTGTGGTGTCATCAGCAAAATTGACAATGAGGTTATTGTTGTGGGTCGGACTGCAGTCATGGGTGTAGAGGCAGTACAGCAGGAGGCTCAGCACACAGCCCTGTGGAGGGTCCGGTGCTCAACATACGAGTAGAGGGGAGGTGTGGGCCAAGTCTCACAGTCTGGGACTGATTGGTGAGGAAGTCTTTTATCCAGGTGCATGTAAGAGGGGGGAGACCAAGGGTGACCAGTTTGGTTTGGAGAATATCCGGAATTATAGTATTAAAAGCTGAGCTGTAATCCACAAAGAGCATTTGGACATAGCTCTCCTGTGCTCCAGGTGGCTCAGTGCAAAGTGGAGAGCTAAGGCTATGGCGTCCTCTGTGGATCCGTTTGTTCGATATGCGAACTGGTGCCGGTCAAAGTCAAAGGTAGGTAGTCTTTGATGTGCGGGAGAACCAGTCTCTCGAAGCACTTCATGATTACTGGAGTGAGGGCCACAGGGCGGTAATCATTTATGCTGTTGATTGGAGACTTCTTCGGCATTGGGACAATAATGGTTGATTTTAAGCAGGACGGGATAACTGCCTGGGGCAGAGAGAGGTTGAAGATTCTGGTAAAGATGGGAGCAAGTTGATATGCACATGTTCTGAGCACCTTGCTAGGTATTCTGTCTGGACCAGTAGCCTTTTTGGGGTTCACTGCCAGGACCACAATCCCTTGAAAGCAAAATGAACTACCTGAAGCTGAATTTAACCACCATAAGGAAAACAAGAAACTGCTGCATTTTCATTTTCTGCGAGATATGGCTAAACTCATCTGAACCTGATAATGCCATCAGTCTGGAGGGGCTAACAAATTTTAGAGCTGACAGGAGCCATGCTCTTACTGGTAAATCCAGGGGAGGTGGTGTTTGCATAGGCCATCAGGCTCGAAACATCTGCTGTGTGAAAATCCCTGGGGAAGGTCATCATATGAAAAGCTGGAGGACCTGACAACATTCCAGCAAGGCTGATCAAAGAATGTGCAGACCATCTAGCCCATGTGCTCACGGACATCTTCAACAGTGCTGCACCAGACCATTGTCCCCTCTTGTTTTAAGTCAGTTGTTATTATTCCAGTCCCCAAGAAACCAACCATCACATGTCTCAATTACTTTCGACCCATTGCATTAACATCTATCATCATGAAGTGCTTCGAGAGAGTAGTTAAGGATCACATAATTTCTATACTGCCTCCATCATTTGACCCTTTCCAGTTTGCATACAAACCTAATCGCTCGACTGAAGATGGCATCTCCACTGCTCTTCATCTGAGCCTGGTACATCTGGAGAAAAGAAACACCCACGTACAGATGCTGTTTTTGGACTTCAGCTCAGCATTTAATACGATCATCCCCCAGGACTTGGCATGCAAACTGGTCCCTTTGGGCTTCCATATTCCACTGTGCAACTGGCTGCTGGACTTCCTCACCGACAGAACTCAGTCTGTCTGTGTGGGTAATAATACCTCCAACGTCATTTCTTTGAACACTGGTTCCCCCCAGGGCTGTGTCCTGAGACCCCTGCAGTTTACCCTGATGACCCACGACTGTAGTCCCAGGTTTAACACCAACCACATCATGAAATATGCAGACAACACAATAATTATGGGATACATTCAGGATGACAATGAAGTGAACTACAGAAAAGAGGTACAACATCTTGTGGACTGGTGCAGAATGAACAACCTGCTCCTGAATGTCAACAAGATAAAATAAATCGTTGTCGACTTCAGAAGGTCCCGACTGAACCACACACCTGTCCTCATTAATGACAAAGCAGTGGAGATCATCAGCAGCACTAAGTTCCTGGGGGTTCACATTACAGACAACCTCAGTTGGACAACTCACATCACTTCACTGGTGAAAAAGGCACAGCAGCGCCTGCACTTTCTGAGACGAATGAGAAAGGCTTCCCTCCCTCCTTCCTTCCTCTCCACCTTCTATAGAGGAACCATTGAGAGCTTGCTGACCAGGAGTATCTCCATCTGGTCTGGGAGCTGCAAGGCCTCAGACTGGAAGTCTCTGTAAAGAGAGGTGAAGACAGCAGAGAGGACCATTGGGCTCCACTCCCCCCTATCCATACCATTGCCTACAGATGCTGCATTCCCAGAGCAAACCAGATCTTCTCTGACTCCACCCATCCTCTCCAGGGTCTGTTCATCCGGTTGGCATCTGGCAGGAGATTCCTAGCATCCGCTGTAGAACAGCCAGACTCAGAAATAGCTGTCTCCCACTGGCCATCAGATTGCTCAACAATCCCATTACTAAAACTGCTTGAAAATACTAGGTGATATATATTTAGCAATACATTATTATTTGTTTATTATGTAATTATAGGCACACTTGTGTTTCTGTGTGTGCTCCAGTGGCCAAGAGGTAACATTTCATTGCCAATTTTACTTTTGTTTCTTTATGCAACGACAATAAAATAAGTCTATGTCTAACTTCCTGCCTGTTTCCTTCAGTCAGAGCTGCTGAGTGGAACCAGCTGGGCAGAGGAACCCACACTCAATTCAGAACATATCAATTTTGACCAGTCAAAATTTATATTCAGATATCTCCAGTTAGAGCTTGAATTACATAGCTTTTCTATTTAAGATGTCGTAAATTATCATTCTGACTATTCAGAGTGACCTTACTCATATCTTGAACATGGGTTTTGTATAGTCAAAACGTCTGTGACTTTCACAGCATTTTGAAAGCTTAATAAAACAATGAAAAGTAGAAAAAAGGGAAACATGTTTGAAAACGCACTGCTTTCATGTTGAAAATTGGTTGACAGCACTATTAAGATTTTCAAAGCTGCTTGTAAGTGCATTCGGTTTGCTGGAAATGATTCTGAATCAGTCTCAAAATCCATGATGTTTTGCGTTCTCTGCATATCCAACATTGCCAAGTTCTTTCAACGTTGTGGCTTTTACTGAATTTTGTGCAGGAAACATAAAATTCTGCAGGTTCTTTGGAGAGCACAAAGGGGCTTCCACGCAATTCTTAGTTCAGATAGCTAATAATGTAATTTTGACTATTCATAAGTTTGACATATATTAAATTATAATAATGGATATGTGTCCCATCAAATGACAGATCCGGTGACATCATTTGAGATATCTTGAGAGGAATTTTGACTCATCAAAATGTAATTGAAGATATGGTGATTTATTTTTCTTACTAGTCAGAATATAAATGCAGATATCTTCAGTTACCATTCTGGATAGTCAAAATGTAGTTTTGTCTAGTAAAAATGCATTTTTAGATATCTAGAATTTAATTACGGATAATCAGGCGAAACCAAATTTATGATAAAACGGCCTGCCATACAGCAGAACCAGGAAGTTGAAACTTTGCAGTAAAATCAGCACGTTTGATTTCCATAGACATAATAAAAGAGTAGACCCACATTGGCTGCTCGGATCCAGAAATTACGGCGGCCATCTTGGAGCGGTTGTCCATCCTACCTACAGCAGAAGATGCCTCAGCACTGCAGGATATTTTGTTAAAATCGACCGACTGCTGTTGTCAGGGCTCGGGGGATAACTTTTCATAAGTGAGAATATTGTTTATATTGTGTGAATAGAATATTAATGTACTGTATTCATGTCCACCAGCAAAATGTCAGCTAATATTAGCTATATAGTGCTTGGTGTAACACAATATGAAGACTAATATGAAGATTTTGTAAATCTTAGAAAGTTAAAATTATATTGTAATATTTATTTCTAAGATAGTGCTCTGGTGTCAGATAATCTAAATCAAACAATATATGTATGTCTGTAGACAAAGTCTTCATGAGGAAGGAGAAAAGTTTGGATAAAAATCAGGGTTTACTTATTTTGATCATAGCTGTAGTGATGATTTAAAAAAATGTTATAGTTTATTTAGCATATGACAGGAAAAAATTGTAAATGGGTAAAAATGTAAATATTTAGCTCCACAATAAATAATTTGACTGAATTGAACAAATTTAAACATTAATATTTTACAATAATATGTAATATTTTCTTTTTGAAGGAAGCAACAGAAAATTGTTGTGTTTGACTTTAATGTTGAGACCAGAGTTTGATACCAGGAAATAAAATCATGAATCAGCTGTTCATCTTTGATTACAGTTAATCAGTAATCTAATAATCCCTGTAGATTAACCAAACAGCAGAGAGATTAAACTTTGATCTGAAATCAGAAGTGAATCTGTTCACTTCTGATTTCAGAGAGCAGAAACAAGAGGAAAGTTCCTGAAGACAAAGTTCAAGTAAAAACCAAAACAAACTCACAATTTATTCAAACGATCCAAGGAGTTGAATATCTGATCAACAAACTGAGACCCAACAGAACCACAGCAGAACCATTGATGTCATACCTGAACAGGTGAGTTTAAACAGAAAGTGTTATGAGGAGAAATGAGCCCAAACTAGTCTGACTGGTGAGTCTGACTGGAAATCAGAGGAAAGTTTACCTGTCTATGTCTGTCGTCGGCATTTTGAAACAAACTCCTGGGTTTCATAGATTTTAGTGCAACACAAACATTTTCTCTAAACTGACCTCAGAGCAGCTTCTGGTTCAGGATCAACGGCTCTGGACCGTTGATTTTTGCTCTTTT
>NW_006800876.1:72376-73165 GCF_000485575.1 Poecilia formosa | reverse complement strand
GGTCTAGAAACTTAGAACAGTCATGAAACACAAATGAGAGAGGAGACGTGAATAAGGTTTTACTGGTGAGGAGAGCAACAGAAAAGAGATCTCAGTTACAATAAATTTCCTACTGCTCTGAGTCTCTTCTACCTCTTTTATTAGAGATTAGGTGCCCTGGTTACTCAGATTGAAACTGCCTATAGGGGTGGGGGAAATGCAGTCTCAATCACTTTCCAGTTCACATGAAGCATTATTATTAATTAGAAAACTGTGCATCGAGCCGCGCTTCAACTGATTCAGTTTATCAAGTTCCAGCCAGATAGGCCGAGCTGCAGCTCGTCACGTGAAGCAGGTCATCTAGTCCTTTCTCATCAGAGCGATTTCTCCTAAGGACGGGGAGAACAATCTGTTGTTAGAGATAATCGTGTTGCAGAAACAGTCTGTGAGAGTCGGTCAAAAGTTTTCAACACAGCAGTCAAAAGCTTTAACCGACATGGTAAAAAGCTAACACTTCAATGTAAGAGTGAAAACAACACATAACAACTCTAACATTTCCCTCCTGTTTTCTCACTGTTACATAAGTGTGAATTACCTAAAATCTAAGAAAAGGAAAAGGAACAATAAAATGCAAGTCATTTTTTTCTCCACAAAATATAAACACATGCTATAAAGAGAAATGTAATGTATAAAGGAAACAGCAGGAAAATCACTTGTTTCCACATTTTCAGTGTAGGAGTCAGTCATCAGATGATTTAATCTGTTTATCGGTTACAAGACATCATCATATAATCCTCTGTCCAGCGCGTC
>NW_006800876.1:64456-72343 GCF_000485575.1 Poecilia formosa | reverse complement strand
ATCATGCTATGACGTGCCACTTGGAAACAGTCCTTCCCACCGCGGACTGGTCCAGTTTTTTCTTTTGATGGCTTTTATGTGGACCCAGTCTCCTAGGTTGATGGGAATGGTTTCCTGGGGAGGTTGAGAATCAGAGGACAGTAAATTTGTATTTGACATCCTTCTGTTTCAGAGTCTTGACTACAATCCACTAATGTTTGTTCTTCATCTAATTTCTGTAAATCTGGACAGAACACAGGCAATGTGTATTGCCTGTGAAATTACCAGCAAGTATTTAACTGTGCTTATTCCTCTCTTCATCAACAACAAATCCTGTGATTTTGGTTACATTTGATTCTTCGTTACCAAAGTTTTGACGGGGGAACCATATATTTTAGCTGCCTGAAATTACCTGTTCTCCCTATATTACATGGGAGCTAATTCCCATGTAATATAGGGAATTAACTCTATATTAAGTTAATTCCCTATATTACACATTTAGTGCTTAGTCCCTTAAGCATTAAATGTGCTTAGTCCCCTCTTCATCACCAACAAATCATGTGAATTTGGTAATATTTACTCTTAATTTGCCAAACTTACTTGTGGGAAACCAATATTTTAGCCACCTGCAATAATGTGTTCCCCCTACAAAGAATATGTTATTTCAGACAGCTAAAATGTTTGGTTCCGCCAAAATAACTTTGGCAAATAAAAAGCCAATGTCTCCAAACTTACATAATTGGAGAAATAAACACAGGTAAAGATGTGCTGGTTAGTTAATTTGTTCCCATGTTTTCAAACTTTCATGATTTATTGTTGATGATGAAAGGAATAAATACAGCTAAAGACTTGCAGGTAAATTAATTTCTTCCCATTTTATGGAGGGGGAACCGATTATTTCAGGCAACTGAAATATCCATTCTCTCCTTTTCTTCACCCATATCTTTTGGCCATTAAAAACAACACAAAACGGTGTAAGAAGACCTCCACACAAGACCTTGTTTATTTATTTTACGATTTTGTTATTGCTTCTTTTTTAAACAGCAGCCGATTAAAATGAATGTCACAACCTTGACATGATTATATGAGTTGTTTTTGTCTAGAAATCGATTAGAAGCACTGTGTAAATGGGATCCGCCTCTCTGGCTGCAATGCGCGCTCCCGACGCAGGTGGAATCCTTCCTTCCTCTTGGGATGCTTTTTCTTCCTGTTTTGATGCTTCCAGTTTGCCTCCACTGTCACTGTGTTGAACCCTGTGACTCTTGGTTCGCTGCCACAGGTGAGTCAGGCCTGCATCGTTCAACACACACAGACAATTTCAAAGACACGCATCATGGTTTAAGTTTGCAACCATGATGTGTCTTTGAAATTAATTTTAAAAATAATAATAAATTCAAAGTACTCTTTCTCGCTTGTGATATGTACTGGAAACTTGTCACAGTCTAGGTGACATGTTGTGAAATCTCTCTACTGCTCCAGTTTTCTACTCCCAAGGTCACTGTTGTGGTTTTATATAGTTATTATATACAGTTTCAGACATTTTAAAGTAATTTTGTGATCTTTGAAATATCTCAGAGCTTCTACTCAAAACATTATCCTGATAAAATGTTGCATTTTGATCCCATTCAAACGTCTTACTGAAAATCAATTTTATGTATGTTTCAGCATATATCTCCTTAAATATAGCTTCCCTTTTTGAAATGCAAATCCTAATTGCTCAGCTCAGATCACAGAATATAAATAACCAATAAAAGTTTAGATAAAAATAAAATAAAATTGACTTTTTTTGTCAAATATACAGTCATGGCCAAAAGTTTTGAGAATGATTCAAATGTTAATATTTACAAAGTCTATTGCTTCAGTTTTTATAATGGCAATCTGCATATACTCCAGAATGTTATAAAGAGTGATCAGCTTAACAACAATTAATTGCAAAGTCAATATTTGCCTAGAAAATGAACAAAACACATTTCAACTTCATTGCAGCCCTGCCTTAAAAGGACCAGCTAACGTTGTTTCAGTGATTGCTTCATTAACACAGGTGTGGGTGTTGATGAGGACAGGGCTGGAGATCAATCTGTCATGATTAAGTAAGAATGACACCATTGGACACTTTAAAAAGAGGCTGGTGCTTGGCATCATTGTTTCTCTTCTGTGAACCATGGTTATCTCTAAAGAAACACGTGCAGTCATCATTGCACTGCACAAAAATGGCCTAACAGGGAAGAGTATCGCAGCTAGAAAGATTGCACCTCAGTCAACCATCTATTGCATCATCAAGAACTTCAAGGAGAGAGGTTCCATTGTTGCCAAAAAGGCTCCAGGGTGCCCAAGAAAGACCAGCAAGTGCCAGGACCATCTCTTAAAAGTGTTTCAGATGCGGGATTGGGCTACCAGCAGTGCAGAGCTTGCTCAGGAATGGCACAGGCAGGTGTGAGTGCATCTGCACGCACTGTGAGGCGGAGACTCTTGGAGCAAGGCCTGGTCTCAAGGAGGTTAGAGGCCTGGATCTAGGGATAGGGGTGGACCCGAGGTTCCCATGTGTCTGGGGTTATAATAGAAAATGCCACGCCATGGCACTCGGTGCTGCCTAGGGTCAGCGACGACCAACATGGCCAGGGGGCGGCACTTGAATGGGGAACGGGGGATCAGTTTTAGCCATTCGGGCGGACGCGCAGTGTCGTCCCAGACACACTTGGAGGAGCTCTTGTATTGGTTTTGGGAGGGTCCGGGTTTTCCATTGTGCAGAGGGTTTCTCTGAGTTCGGGGGTGCGGCCGTTTGGGCTCATTCCGGACATGTGGAGCTAGGGTGAAAGGGAATTCGTTTCCAAAGGCGGGATGGAGGTGTGGGGGGGTCGGAAGCGACCGGGGGGGTCACCGGAGCCGTGAGGAATCACTTTAGCCATATGGGGACATTTGGTTATTTGATTTGGTTATTTGAAGAAATACGGGTTTGGGGGTCGATCCGTGACCCTGTGGGTGGGTGGTTCCAGCCATAAGTCGGCATGGGGTGGTGCTGCCCTATGTCTGCTAGTGTGACGGGGGCCAAAAAAATCTTTTGGAGCTCAGGTCCGGGGCGGGTGGCGTTTGGGCCGGTGGGGGAGGGTCCCGGGAATAAAAGGGGAGCGCTTTTGCCATCTGGAAGCCTTTGGTTGAGGAGCTATAGGGCAGCCACAAGGGAGCCGAAGGGTGTGCTGCCAGATGTCGCGCGTCTGCAGGCCGAAAGGTCAAGCTCCAGAGGTCACGGGTGGGTAGGAGGGGTACAGGCGGGTGTCCCGCCGCCCTCCGGGTGGTCGGGCGATGGTACCCCGCAGGTAGGGACCCAGCGGGAAGCGTTACTCTGAAGACAAAGCGTGGCGAGAAGTATCGGGAACCCCGAATGAGGGTGGGGTCGGGTTTTCGATCCGCCAAGGTCCCAGAGACGTGGGGTTCGGAGCAGAGGTCGGGCGGGGTACCGGTTACAAAAGCCCAGGGTCCGGTAGCGCCTGGAGCGGCCCGGTTCCGGAGAAGCGGGTTGCCATAAGTCGGCATGGGGCGGTGCTGCCCTATGTCTGCAAGTGTGATGGGGCCCTAAAAAATCTTTTGGAGCTTAGGTCCGGGCAGGGTGGCATTTGGTCCGGTGGGGGAGGGTCCCGGTAAGAAAGGGGGAGCGCTTTTGCCATCCGGAACCCTTTGGTTAAGGAGCTATAGGCCAGCCATAAGGGACCCTACGGTGGTGATGCCGGATGTCTGCGAGTGTGATACGGACACACAGAAGCATGGGATGATGCTGCCAAATGGCCTCGACCCGTTGAGCCGCGGTGTGCTCTGTCTTGGGTGTAAGGCCCCTCGACATACGGAATCATGCGGTGGTGCTCCCAAATGTCTGCCTTACCAGAGGCACGAGCCATAAGGAGACTTCCAGGGGTCCCACCGAATGTCTGAGCCTATGCCCGGGTCCGGGTGCACCGAGCCGGGTAGAGAGGGTCAGCCATTTGCTGGAACGGTTCAGCCATTCGGTGAAACGGGACTTGTGCCATTTCAACAAAGTCCCCAGCCATATGGAGACGTCCATGGGTCCCACCGAATGTCTGAGCCCCTGCCCGGGTTCCGGTGCCCCGATCCCGGGTAAAGAAGCTCCATAACCCCCCGGTTCTCCAGGACAGGGGCCAGCCCAGCGGAGGTGCAGGGACCGACCCCGGTTCCGGAGAACCATGCAGGGGTATTTTTGACAACTTGTCGCGGGGCTGAGGGAGGGTCCAGCCATTTGCTGGAACGGTCCAGCCATTTGGTCGAACGGGTCTTGTGCCATTTTAAAGTCCCCAGCCATAATGATACTTCCAGGAGTCCCACCAAATGTCTGAGCCTATGCCCGGGTCCGGGGAGGGCTTCCAGCCATTTGGTGGAACGGTCCAGCCGTTTGGTGGAACGGGGACTTGACCTACGGTTTTCGGGGCTAGGGTTAGGGTTGAGCTCCCTGGAGGTCCCAGAGCCACGGGGGTTTTTTGACCAGGGTAAGGCGGGGTCCCGGTAACGGAACCCCGGGTACGGAACCTCCTTGAGCGTTCCCGGTTCCGTACAACCGGACCCCGACATACGGAATCATGGGGTGGTGCTCCCAAATGGCTGCCTTACCAGAAGCACGAGACATAAGGAGACGTCCAGGGGTCCCACCGAATGTCTGAGCCTATGCCCGAATCCCGGGTAGGGTCCAGCCATTTGCTGGAACGGTCCAGCCATTTGGTGGACCGGGGACTTGGCCTAGGGTTTTCGGGGCTAGGGTTATCGGGGGTAGGGCAAGGGATAGGGTTAGAGGATAAATTAGGATTAGAGTGTGGTTTTTGAGTTCTTCGATGTTTTTAATGTTTACTAATGTCTGGATAATACCCGGACGGCGGAGTCCGGTGACGACAGGCACTTAAATTCCATAACAAAAGTATGTTTTTATCTTTTTTTAAAATCTTTTTTAATCTTTTTCTTCTTTGTTTCAAAATCTCTCTTTTTCCTAATGTTTATTCAATGTCACATGCTGTTCTTATTTTTTTCTTTAATTATTCAAAGCACCTTGAAATGCCTTGCTGCTGAAATGTGCTATACAAATACAATTTGATTGATTGATTGATTGATTGATTGATTGATTGATTGATATGGATGGTATGTTGCAGTGTATTTATGTTTGAGTGGCATTATATGTGTATTTTAGTACTTCAAACGTTTTCTGTTGTTAGATATTTTTAGAACTAACGAAGGCTAAGCTAAGCTAAATTCTATGCTAAAATGATAAAACATATTATGTTTAGTTGCTTTCTTTTTACTTTATTAAATTTTAACAGTAATTAAAAAGGCAAATAATGTGATTATGTTTGTAAAAGATTATCTGTGTTTGTGGTGGATTGTAATTTTTATTTATTCATTTTCTTTGTAGAACCACACACTTAAACACACTGATTAAAGAACCAAACCATCCCCTGGCTTCATTATTGCCTCGGGGTTATCAAGGCATCTAATCGATCCGCACTCTGCGATTATCACTTTCATTACGAACCCAGATGTGCAAACAGCATTGTAACAACTGGAAACAGCAGAATAACATGTGGATCCTGGAATATTCCCAGCTTCCATCTTTAAAGGACTGGAGGAAGAAGAAATTTCTAAGGAATCATGTGTTAGAGTTTCACCAAAAACCAGTTTGGATCCGTGAAAACATATAGAGATTAACTATCTGTTCAACAGTGAGAGAGTTTCTGTGTCAGGAGGAAAATCTTTAGACTCAAATCAGCACAGAAACACTGAGGAAAGATAACTGAACCTCCAGAGCTTAAATCCAGGAATCAGAGGTTCAGTGAATGTGGTGTTGAAGGTGTGGAGGAGGATCAGTGAGTCAGAGGAGACTCTGTAGAAGGACAGAATGCCAGCAGGACAGTCCACATACACTGATACTCTGTTAGAGACGGAGGAGGAGGAGGAGAGACGAGTTTCTATGTCATTGTGACAGACAGAGTAACCATCAATATCAGAGCAGCTCAGACTCCAGGAATGATCATTCAATCCAAACAAACAGTCTTTGCCTCCTTTTCTCTTGATTCTTCTGTAACTCACTGATATATCAACTCTTCCTCTCCACTCNGCAAACAGCATTGTAACAACTGGAAACAGCAGAATAACATGTGGATCCTGGAATATTCCCAGCTTCCATCTTTAAAGGACTGGAGGAAGAAGAAATTTCTAAGGAATCATGTGTTAGAGTTTCACCAAAAACCAGTTTGGATCCGTGAAAACATATAGAGATGAACTATCTGTTCAACAGTGAGAGAGTTTCTGTGTCAGGAGGAAAATCTTTAGACTCAAATCAGCACAGAAACACTGAGGAAAGATAACTGAACCTCCAGAGCTTAAATCCAGGAATCAGAGGTTCAGTGAATGTGGTGGAGAAGGTGTGGAGGAGGATCAGTGAGTCAGAGGAGACTCTGTAGAAGGACAGAATGCCAGCAGGACAGTCCACATACACTGATACTCTGTTAGAGACGGAGGAGGAGGAGGAGAGACGAGTTTCTATGTCATTGTGACAGACAGAGTAACCATCAATATCAGAGCAGCTCAGACTCCAGGAATGATCATTCAATCCAAACAAACAGTCTTTGCCTCCTTTTCTCTTGATTCTTCTGTAACTCACTGATATATCAACTCTTCCTCTCCACTCAACCTCCCAGTAACAGCGACCAGTCAGACCAGTTCTACACAGCAGCTGATGCCAGTAATCAAATCTGTCTGGATGATCAGGATATGGCTGAGGCTCCTTCACACGTGTCACCTTCCTGTTGTCTTCAGACAGTTTGAGTTTTCTGTTCACTGTGTTTGTGTCGATGGTGAGTTGACAGGAATCTGATGGAGAGAACAAACACAATCCAGCTGCAGTTATTGATCATTTATTGATCTTTGATGATGATCCTGAATGAGTGATGTGACAGTTTGAAGATGGTTGAATGTGAGCTGCTTTGTTGTCATGAATCAGATAAAAAACACACTTACATCTTCTCAGTCTCCATGGACCTGGTGTCAAGAATGGGCCTCCAGCAGGCTCCACCCTGAAAGGAGGAGGGGGGTCAGACCATCAGTCTCTTTCAGCAGCAAACATGGACATTGCATGTCTAACCGGGTGGTTTTACTGGAAAACATAGTTTACATCCAGTGGTTGTAAATTCCCACCCGTTTTGGGCCCTTGAACACATCTAGGCCCCGTTCCCCACCTTCACTTCCTCACAGCCTTGTCGGGCTCATTAGCATATATAGGCACCGGGTGTGCACGCCAATCTGTGTGTGTTTGTCGGGTCCGTTGTTTGCGTTGGCTCTCGATCAGATGAACGCTGGCGCCGTGCTCATCGGGTTGCTGTGAGAGTGTTTGGATCGTGGACATTTGATACTGATTGCTGCTGTTGTCTATTATGTTCCCACAAACAGTGCAGAACCAGAACAGTGCATAGCTCCTTATTTTTATTAGTTTATTGGGCACATAAACTATTCAGTTTAGTTTATTCAGCACTTACTCTACCAACCAGCACCACCAGGTGGCGCTATACACACTTGTGACTTTAGTTCAAAATCTTTATTTCTCTCTCTGAACTTTTAAACATCCATCTGACCAACATGGAGTTACTTTTCTTCTCATCTTTGCTCCTTGGGGCTGATTGGTCTGGAGCTCCATCAAATATTGTTTTAAAGTCCTTTCTGTCATCAGTAGATCATCATGGAAATCTAACTGAACTTCATTTTGATTCATTTAGTCAGAGTCCCTATTAAACTATTAAATCCATCCCACTCTTTCATTTTCCTGGTGAGCCGTTCTTAGTCAGGAGAAGATTCCAGAAAACTGGGTAATGATCTCTGCCTCCAGATGAGGCGTCTAAATATTTAAAATGATCAAACTAAATA